>NW_028161510.1:1999117-2254117 GCF_964263955.1 Coregonus lavaretus | reverse complement strand
GGAGACTGAAGATCCGATTAACACCAGTGAGTATTGTCTTAAAAACAGGGGCACAAACTATGCAGTTGTTGAACCGTGTGGTTTTAAAGAGGCATTCTGCTGACCTCGATTTTAGTGTAGTTTGTATTTAGTTTGCACATCAATGATGAGTGATATGTCTGAAATCCAGGGGCGCAACTTTTACTGGGGACGGGGGGACATGTCCCCCCCACATTCTGAAATTTCATTTTTGCCCCCCCAAGTATTATAATTGGAATGTGAGACAAAACGAGGCAGCAGTGTGCTTTAGGACCATGCGGACACCTCCGTGTGGTTGGTTAGGCTGTTTGGAGTGTTTATCCGACTGGATAAAATAAAAGTTATGCCCCCCCCCCACTTCTAAAACCAAAGTTGCGCCCCTGCTGAAATCATATGACAGTAGAGAGCAAGCTACACCCTCTGTTTTTACCAATAGTCAAACTCTTCCCTTTACAGAGCCAAAAACGAGGAAATATGCTGTTTTCTGGCCCTCTCAGAGCTCTACATTGAAAGAGGACATCAGAAAGATACAGGAAGAATCTAGTGTGGCACCCATGAGTCCCAGCCCGTTTGGTGGTGGCGATGCTGATGATGATGATGCTATTCACTGCAATGAAGAATGGCCCATTATGAAGGACAAGGATTGGTTTCCTAGCAACAGGCTGGAGGCGGAGTCAGCTCCAGAGAAGTACAAGCCAGAGCAGAGGGAGGGTGGTGTGAGTATCTCCCAGTCAGGAAGGGTTTTGTTCCTCAACATTCCTTTGCTCGATTCCTCTCATTCTTGATTCCTTGACCTCCTTCTATAAATCCATTGGAGGAGAATAGTTGAGGTTCCTCCAAATTCCGGTGAATCGTGAATAATGATGAGTGAGAAAGTTACAGATGCACAAATGTCACACCCCCAAGACATGCTAACCTCTCACCATTACAATAACGGGGGATGTTAGCATTTTATATCATACCTCCAAGACATGCTAACCTCTCCCTATTACAATAACAGGGGAGGTTAGCATTTTGTGGGGGGGGGGGGTATGATATAAGGATGGGCATGAGTAATCGAGTATCGAAGTAATTGAACTGATGTCAAAACTCGATCTTTAACCAGAGGCCAATTAAAAAATATATACACTGCTCAAAAAAATAAAGGAAACACTTAAACAACACAATGTAACTCCAAGTCAATCACACTTCTGTGAAATCAAACTGTCCACTTAGGAAGCAACACTGATTGACAATACATTTCACATGCTGTTGTGCAAATGGAATAGACAACAGGTGGAAATTATAGGCAATTAGCAAGACACCCCCAATAAAGGACTGGTTTTGCAGGTGGTGACCACAGACCACTTCTCAGTTCCTATGCTTCCTGGCTGATGTTTTGGTCACTTTTGAATGCTGGCGGTGCTTTCACTCTAGTGGTAGCATGAGACGGAGTCTACAACCCACACAAGTGGCTCAGGTAGTGCAGCTCATCCAGGATGGCACATCAATGCGAGCTGTGGCAAGAAGGTTTGCTGTGTCTGTCAGCGTAGTGTCCAGAGCATGGAGGCGCTACCAGGAGACAGGCCAGTACATCAGGAGACATGGAGGAGGCCGTAGGAGGGCAACAACCCAGCAGCAGGACTGCTACCTCTGCCTTTGTGCAAGGAGGAGCAGGAGGAGCACTGCCAGAGCCCTGCAAAATGACCTCCAGCAGGCCACAAATGTGCATGTGTCTGCTCAAACGGTCAGAAACAGACTCCATGAGGGTGGTATGAGGGCCCGACGTCCACAGGTGGGGGTTGTGCTTACAGCCCAACACCGTGCAGGACGTTTGGCATTTGCCAGAGAACACCAAGATTGGCAAATTCGCCACTGGCGCCCTGTGCTCTTCACAGATGAAAGCAGGTTCACACTGAGCACATGTGACAGACGTGACAGAGTCTGGAGACGCCGTGGAGAACGTTCTGCTGCCTGCAACATCCTCCAGCATGACCGGTTTGGCAGTGGGTCAGTCATGGTGTGGGGTGGCATTTCTTTGGGGTGCCGCACAGCCCTCCATGTGCTCGCCAGAGGTAGCCTGACTGCCATTAGGTACCGAGATGAGATCCTCAGACCCCTTGTGAGACCATATGCTGGTGCGGTTGGCCCTGGGTTCCTCCTAATGCAAGACAATGCTAGACCTCATGTGGCTGGAGTGTGTCAGCAGTTCCTGCAAGAGGAAGGCATTGATGCTATGGACCGCCCGTTCCCCAGACCTGAATCCAATTGAGCACATCTGGGACATCATGTCTCGCTCCATCCACCAACGCCACGTTGCACCACAGACTGTCCAGGAGTTGGCGGATGCTTTAGTCCAGGTCTGGGAGGAGATCCCTCAGTAGACCATCCGCCACCTCATCAGGAGCATGCCTAGGCGTTGTAGGGAGGTCATACAGGCACGTGGAGGCCACACACACTACTGAGCCTCATTTTGACTTGTTTTAAGGACATTACATCAAAGTTGGATCAGCCTGTAGTGTGGTTTTCCACTTTAATTTTGAGGGTGACTCCAAATCCAGACCTCCATGGGTTGATAAATTTGATTTCCATTGATCATTTTTGTGTGATTTTGTTGTCAGCACATTCAACTATGTAAAGAAAAAAGTATTTAATAAGATTATTTCATTCATTCAGATCTAGGATGTGTTATTTTAGTGTTCCCTTTATTTTTTTGAGCAGTGTATACAGTGGGGAAAAAAAGTATTTAGTCAGCCACCAATTGTGCAAGTTCTCCCACTTAAAAAGATGAGAGAGGCCTGTAATTTTCATCATAGGTACACGTCAACTATGACAGACAAAATGAGAAAAAAAAATCCAGAAAATCACATTGTAGGATTTTTAATGAATTTATTTGCAAATTATGGTGGAAAATAAGTATTATTTGAGTATTATTAAATAAGTATTATCTTGAAGACAACGTTAATTTGCTTTGACTCTAGTGTTCCATTTGTTTACATGTGTTTGACACGACGACAGCATCAACCAAGCCAAGCATCACACAGTTCTACTTCCTGAACTCCCTTCCCCTTTCCTCTGTGTCTCACTCAACTGAGTTTCACCCGCTCCCTGTGCTCCCTGTGCCCCCCGCTCCCTGTGCTCCCTGTGCTCCCTGTGCCCCCCGCTCCCTGTTCTCCCTGTGCCCCCCGCTCCCTGTGCCCCCCGCTCCCTGTGCCACCGCTCCCTGTGCCCCCCGCTCCCTGTGCCCCCCGCTCCCTGTGCTCCCTGTGCCCCCCGCTCCCTGTGCCCCCCGCTCCCTGTGCCACCGCTCCCTGTGCCCCCCGCTCCCTGTGCCCCCCGCTCCCTGTGCTCCCTGTGCCCCCCGCTCCCTGTGCCCCCCGCTCCCTGTGCCACCGCTCCCTGTGCCCCCCGCTCCCTGTGCTCCCTGTGCCCCCCGCTCCCTGTGCGTGGTACTGTGTGCGCCTACAGAAATGCCTTTAGAAACGTATAACTGGTGGGATAGACAAGCGACATTCCAAATTATGACAGTCACAAATTCAAAATGGACTGGTTGACTGAAGTAGGGAGATATGTGTTCCAACGATGAGCTGCAGGTTGACTGAAGTAGGGAGATATGTGTTCCAACGATGAGCTGCAGGTTGACTGAAGTAAGGAGATATGTGTTCCAACGATGAGCTGCAGGTTGACTGAAGTAAGGAGGTATGTGTTCCGTTCTGGAATTATTGTGTCATTTTTCTCTTCTCTGCTAATTTTTGGTTCTCACTAGTTACCACATCCACAAAGTCTAAATGGGCTAAACTAACTGGGAAGATGAGCTGCACATAGTAATAACCCAAGAGGACTGGGAGGACATATCTAGAAACACGTCCAAGACAAACAACTCTGTACTCTGGAGGGAATACTCTTGGAAAATTCAGTCAAGATTTTTTATAACTCCTATAATACAATCAAAATACAACCGTGACATCACACCAAGTTGCAGGCGTAACCGTGGGGAGAGCAGAGCTAACCACACCCACATATTATATTCCTACCCAGTCCTCAATAATTTCTGGATCGAAGTATACAAAGTATTCGATGATAACGTTTTGAACGTTCCTGTTCTCTAAATCTAAAACACATACTCCTGGGGAGAACCCCATCATGCACTGGTCCTCCACTCTGATAAGTACCTCTTCAGAATTCTGAGAATAACAGCACTTAAACAGATAGAAAAAGTTAATGAAATGTATAGTAAGGAAATGATAACTCATAAAATAAGAAACCAAATGACTCTATTTATAGACCCTAACCGGAGCTAACATCTACATGTTTTAAACAGATGGGTGTGGGTGGAAACGTGCGTGTGTGTGTGCCGGTGGATGCATGTGTGTGTGTGTGTGTGTGTGTGTGAGTGAATGGGTGCATGTATGCAAGTGTAGAAGTGCAAGTGTGTGTGTGTGTGTGCCATGCACGAAAAGATGGTGAAAACCTAATGTAGATGGGGGATGCCAAGGTGCCAACACAACACCAGGAGATGTAACCTACAGTGGGGAGAACAAGTATTTGATACACTGCCGATTTTGCAGGTTTTCCTACTTACAAAGCATGTAGAGGTCTGTAAATCCAGAAAATCACATTGTATGATTTTTAAGTAATTAATTTGCATTTTATTGCATGACATATTATTATTTGATACATCAGAAAAGCAGAACTTAATATTTGGTACAGAAACCTTTGTTTGCAATTACAGAGATCATACGTTTCCTGTAGGTCTTGACCAGGTTTGCACACACTGCAGCAGGGATTTTGGCCCACTCCTCCATACAGACCTTCTCCAGATCCTTCAGGTTTCGGGGCTGTCGCTGGGCAATACGGACTTTCAGCTCCCTCCAAAGATTTTCTATTGGTTTCAGGTCTGGAGACTGGCTAGGCCACTCCAGGACCTTGAGATACCTCCTACGGAGCCACTCCTTAGTTGCCCTGGCTTTGTGTTTCGGGTCGTTGTCATGCTGGAAGACCCAGCCACGACCCATCTTCAATGCTCTTACTGAGGGAAGGAGGTTGTTGGCCAAGATCTCGCGACACATGGCCCCATCCATCCTCCCCTCAATACGGTGCAGTCGTCCTGTCCCCTTTGCAGAAAAGCATCCCCAAAGAATGATGTTTCCACCTCCATGCTTCACGGTTGGGATGGTGTTCTTGGGGTTGTACTCATCCTTCTTCTTCCTCCAAACACGGCGAGTGGAGTTTAGATCAAAAAGCTCTATTTTTGTCTCATCAGACCACATGACCTTCTCCCATTCCTCCTCTGGATCATCCAAATGGTCATTGGCAAACTTCAGACGGGCCTGGACATGCGCTGGCTTGAGCAGGGGGACCTTGCGTGCGCTGCAGGATTTTTATCCATGACGGCGTAGTGTGTTACTAATGGTTTTCTTTGAGACTGTGGTCCCAGCTCTCTTCAGGTCATTGACCAGGTCCTGCCGTGTAGTTCTGGGCTGATCCCTCACCTTCCTCATGATCATTGATGCCCCACGAGGTGAGATCTTTCATGGAGCCCCAGACCGAGGGTGATTGACCATCATCTTGAACTTCTTCCATTTTCTAATAATTGCGCCAACAGTTGTTGCCTTCTCACCAAGCTGCTTGCCTATTGTCCTGTAGCCCATCCCAGCCTTGTGCAGGTCTACAATTGTATCCCTGATGTCCTTACACAGCTCTCTGGTCTTGGCCATTGTGGAGAGGGTGGAGTCTATTTGATTGAGTGTGTGGACAGGTGTCTTTTGTACAGGTAACGAGTTCAAACAGGTGCAGTTAATATAGGTAATGAGTGGAGAACAGGAGGGCTTCTTAAAGAAAACCTAACAGGTCTGTGAGAGCCGGAATTCTTACTGGTTGGCAGGTGATCAAATACTTATGTCATGCAATAAAATGCAAATGAATTACTTAAAAATCATACAATGTGATTTTCTAGGATTTTTGTTTTAGATTCCGTCTCTCACAGTTGAAGTGTACCTATGATAAAAAATTACAGACCTCTACATGCTTTGTAAGTAGGAAAACCTGCAAAATCGGCAGTGTATCAAATACTTGTTCTCCCCACTGTATGTAGATGGGGGATGCCAGGCTGTCAACACAACACCAGGAGATTTATGACTTTGTGGTATTCTGTTCAATTTTATTCTGTTAAATTACTTCTTGTTTTTTGGCTATAAAATAAGAGTCCTGACTGTGATGAGGGCTCGGGAAATAAGAGCGTCTTGTCTGCTAAATTAACTAAACAATGCTACGTCATTGCACAGCCACAGGCTTCTACAAGCAAGCGCCACACTGCTGAGGTTACAGCCTTTTTGAAGATTGTGTTCCACAATATAAATATGACCAGTTGATATTACAGTTTCAATAAATTAATCCATTAAAAGCACTTCTTTTTTTATTGACTGAATATATATGAGGGAATTTAGCAATTAGGATTGGTTATCTGTAATGGTTATGATAAATGAGGCATTGTTGCTCACTGTTGGTATATAGATAAATGCACACTTATTCTTCTAAAAATAACTTTCTTTTTTTTAATCAGAGTGAATTTATCCCAATACTTTTGGTCCCCTAAATCAGGGGGACTATGTACAAAAAAGGGCTGTAATTTCTAAATGGTTAATCCGATATGGATGAAAATACCCTCAAATTAGTTTTGACAGTTTGCACTTTAACCTCATAATCATTGTATCATTTAAAATCCAAAGTGCTGAAGTACAGAGCCAAAGCAACAACAAATGTGTCACTATTCCAATACTTTTGGAGCTCACAGTATGTAAATGTACTTGGTAAATAAAGGTTCCTCCTCTTGGACTTTCTCCTCCAGTGCATTTATAGCAGGAAGTCCAGAGAATGAGAGGAATCAAGGATTCTCCTCCAGTGCATTTATAGCAGGAGGTCCAGAGAATGAGAGGAATCAAGGATTCTCCTCCAGTGCATTTATAGCAGGAGGTCCAGAGAATGAGAGGAATCAAGGATTCTCCTCCAGTGCATTTATAGCAGGAGGTCCAGAGAATGAGAGGAATCAAGGATTCTCCTCCAGTGCATTTATAGCAGGAGGTCCAGAGAATGAGAGGAATCAAGGAAGGACTGCTGAGACTTTTGAGGATTCTAAATTCCTTGACAGGTAGGAGAGGGTTTCCCACCCTAAATTGATTGTCTTTATTTGTGTGGTTTTCAGGACACGTCTCTCCCGCCCACCTCCCCTCTCCTGGAGTCCCCAGGTCGTGCCTCTCCCCGTAGCGCCTTAATTTGGGGTCTGAAGAGGGTGTCTGTGCGGCTGGTGGACTGCAGGAAAACACCGGGGCTGAGTGGAACTGTGAGAGAAGTAGATGAGGGAGATTCAGATTCAATGTCATCAGGTAAGAACAACGGTGTGTGGATTAGACTACAATCTGCTCCTGTAACAGTTCATTGATTGATCAATATTTTTATTAATTGATCCATATTTGCAAAACGTGTCTATTCGGTGTTGTATAGCAGCTCGTTGGTTCTAAAACGACTCTCGAGCCAATTTTCACAAAAGTAGTTGGCGTAGCGTTGAGTAGAAAGGAGAGGGGACCTACGCTACTGGGCTGCACATGTTATAATAATAATATATAATATCCCATTTAGCAGACGCTTTTATCCAAAGCGACTTACAGTCATGCGTGCATACATTTTTTTTGTGTATGTTGTTAGGGGCTTTGGTTTTTCCATTTATATTTCGAGGTTGCACTTTAGCACGTTGGGTGCACTGATTGGTGTCATCTTGTTAGTCAGTTTGTGTTTCACCTGTGCTGGCTTGTCATCTCGTTAGTCAGACGCTGATATTTAAAGGGGAATATCACTCAAACTATCTTTTGGTATTTTTAAAAAAAATTAGTCCACTGTTGATACAGTCCCGAAATGTTTTGCATGTCAGCAGTCAAATTGTCAAGATATTGGACTTTTAGGAAGAAAAAGTGTCTCCAGCATCATATGACGCGAAACGCATCATGATGATGTGGCCGGAGACGCATCATGATGCATTTTGCATCATATAATGCTGGAGACACTTTTCTTCTTAACGGTCCAATATCGTGACAACTTGACTGCTGACATGCAACACATTTTGGGACTGTGTCAAACGGAAGGGGTGTTACGTTCCCCAATAAGAAAACCAAAGATATCATCGTTCAACAGAAATAGGGAACTAACAAATAAGCAATGGACAACCAGTACGAAACAGGTGGGCTTTTAGGAGGGGTTCTCAAAGACGCTCATGGGAGCGTCAGCTGGAAGTTGCCTAGCAACAAGAATCTAGGTCCTAATAGACCCCCCACCATGAGCCACTAAATCGGTCCCAGAAAAGGCAAACCAAACTAAAAACCCACACCAACTTATAATACGGAGGTAAAGGCAAGTGGAGCAAACCACTGGGGAGAACACAAGGGGGAAAGGATTTGTTTTGATCACACTCAAAGAGGAGGAGCCAAACCACAGGTAAAGCTCTTCCAACATCTCTCACGCCAACTGGAGCGCTGGGCCAGCCGCTCTTAAATATCAGCTGGGCCAGACGCTCTTAAATATCAGCTGGGCCAGACGCTCTTAAATATCAGCTGGGCCAGACGCTCTTAAATATCAGCTGGGCCAGACGCTCTTAAATATCAGCTGGGCCAGACGCTCTTAAATATCAGCTGGGCCAGACGCTCTTAAATATCAGCTGGGCCAGCCGCTCTTAAATATCAGCTGGGCCAGACGCTCTTAAATATCAGCTGGGCCAGACGCTCTTAAATATCAGCTGGGCCAGCCGCTCTTAAATATCAGCTGGGCCAGACGCTCTTACATATCAGCTGGGCCAGACGCTCTTAAATATCAGCTGGGCCAGACGCTCTTAAATATCAGCTGGGCCAGCCGCTCTTAAATATCAGCTGGGCCAGCCGCTCTTAAATATCAGCTGGGCCAGACGCTCTTAAATATCAGCTGGGCCAGACGCTCTTAAATATCAGCTGGGCCAGACGCTCTTACATATCAGCTGGGCCAGACGCTCTTAAATATCAGCTGGGCCAGACGCTCTTAAATATCAGCTGGGCCAGACGCTCTTAAATATCAGCTGGGCCAGACGCTCTTAAATATCAGCTGGGCCAGACGGTCTTAAATATCAGCTGGGCCAGACGCTCTTAAATATCAGCTGGGCCAGACGCTCTTAAATATCAGCTGGGCCAGACGCTCTTAAATATCAGCTGGGCCAGCCGCTCTTAAATATCAGCTGGGCCAGACGCTCTTACATATCAGCTGGGCCAGACGCTCTTAAATATCAGCTGGGCCAGACGCTCTTAAATATCAGCTGGGCCAGCCGCTCTTAAATATCAGCTGGGCCAGACGCTCTTAAATATCAGCTGGGCCAGCCGCTCTTACATATCAGCTGGGCCAGACGCTCTTAAATATCAGCTGGGCCAGCACAGGTGAAACTAACGACTGACTAACGAGACAACAGGTGCAACACACATGCTGACCAACAAGAATGATTCCAATCAAGGCAAGCCACACCCAAACCGTGAAAAATGAAATCGAGCAAAAGCCTAAAAAAAAGCCTTAACATCTCATAGCAAAAATACAAACTCGGTTGTTGCTCAGTTGTGCACCGGGGGGGGCCTCCCACTCCTCTTTCTATTCTGGTTAGAGCCAGTTTGCGCTGTTCTGTGAAGGGAGTAGTACACAGCGTTGTACAAGATCTTCAGCAATTTCTCGCATGGAATAGCTTTCATTTCTCCGAACAAGAATAGACTGACGAGTTTCAGAAGAAAGTTTATTTGTTTCTGGCCATTTTGATCCTGTAATCAAACCCACAATTGCTGATGCTCCAGATACTCAACTAGTCTCAAGAAGGCCAGTTGTATTGCTTCTTTAATCAGCACAACAGTTTTCAGCTGTGCCAACATAATTGCAAAAGGGTTTTCTAATGATCAACTAGCCTTTTAAAATGAAAAACGTGGATTAGCAAACACAATGTGCCATTGGAACACAAGACTGATGGTTGCTGATAATGGGCCTCTGTACGCGTATGTATATATTCCATAAAAAATCTGCCGTTTCCAGCTACAATAGCCATTTACAACATTAACAATGTCTACACTGTATTTCTGATCAATTTGAAACAAGGACATTTCTAAGTGACTCAACTTTTGAACGGTAGTGTATATTTGGCATTTGTATCTTAAAGCATAATTGAGAAATAATTACTCTGCTGGTGATTTGCAAGATGTTTAATGATACAAGTAAAAGAAGGGCTATGATTGGTCGCATTGCCTACTAGGCCATTCCACCAATTCGGTGCCTTTTGAGAAGTATAATTTGTATAAAAATAAATAAATATATGATTTCACCAGATTTTTACATTCTGTCCTAAAGAGGACATGTTCGGCTTCATAAAAAACACATTTCCCATCTCAAGAGATAAAATAAAAAAAATGACTATAGTCAATGCCAAATAAAGTAACAGGGTTGACCGTAACAAGGTTGACAATTTCTACTTAAATCAGCCATAAATCCCCTTGTGACAGGGGAAATGGAAACTTATTGTGTGCAACAGGGAGAATTGAATTCAAGCCTCGTAATTTATTTATTTTTAATAAGACAAATTCTAGCCTGTCTGTCTATGGGGTAACAGGGTTAATGTGCTTTGCTCAGTTTTCCACCACAAAACACAAGGAAATGGCCAAAAAGAGTAGAACCAACTCACCTGCTGGTTTAGATCACGTAAAATGGTTGACCTTAAAATAAAGGTATATGTAGATGAATCACTAATCACATATTTTATTTCAGCTCATGAAACATGGGACCAACACTTTACATGTTGCATTTATATTTTAGTTCAGTGTAGGAATTGTTAAAGGGATACTAATGAGATTCTGGCAATTTTTTAAAATCTACTTTCCCAGAGTCAGATTAACTTGTGGATACCATTTTTATGGCTCTGCGGGTGGAGGTTGGTTAGTTAGTTAGAGGTAGTTTCACTAGCCAATTCTAACTAGCATACGACTTCCAGTCGTTGCTCTAACGCTAATGCTAACTAGCATCCGCTAGCATACCTGTAGACTTACAGTCATTGCGCTAACGCTAGTTGCCAGAATCTCACAATATCCCTTTAAAGCCACCATGTAAGATGTGTTTACCATTGAAGAGTGGGCCACCAACAAAAAACATTATTATCAATAGATCAAATGCAGCCTATGACATTGATTGAAACTCTGTAGTCCTCAATTGTTATAGTGTTCTGCTCAGCTTAAAGACATGGCTTTCCATGAGAGCAAGATTCAAGTTGGAGCTCTATAGTTATTTTATTTTTATTTGTATCATACCAATAATAAAATGTTTTTATTTTTTTACTGGCCTGAGGTTATTGAAGGATCTGATTTGGATTAAACTTCATAGTCTCTCTATTTAAATAAATACTGTCTTTGGCAGGAGAAAGACCAGACTCAGAGGAACCAGAGACGTCTAAACCAGCAAGACGACACCGCTGCTCCCAGTGTGGAAAGAGTTTTACCCGGTTATTACACCTGAAAAGACACGAGAGGACACACACAGGAGAAAAGCCTTTCCACTGCTCCCATTGTGGAAAGAGTTTTACCAGGTTATATAGCCTGAAAAGACACGAAAAGACACACACAGGAGAAAAGCCTTTCCACTGCTCCCAGTGTGGAAAGAGTTTTACCCGTTTATGGCACTTGAAAATGCATGAGAGAAGGCACACAGGAGAGAAGCCTCACCCCTGCTCTGATTGTGGAAAGAGTTTTACCCAGTCATGGCACCTGAAAATGCATAAGAGAATGCACACAGGAGAAAAGCCCTTCCACTGCTCCCATTGTGGAAAGAGTTTTACCCAGTTAGGGAGCCAGAAAGAACATGAGAGAATACACTCTGGAGAAAAGCCCTTCCAGTGCTCCCATTGTGGAAAGAGTTTTACCTGGATAGGGAACCTGAAAACTCATGAGAGGACACACACAGGAGAGAAGCCTTTCCACTGCTCCTTGTGTGGAAAGCATTTTACTCAGTTAGGCGGCCTGATCAAACATAAGAGAATACACAAAGGAGAGAAGCCTTTCAACTGCTCCCTGTGTGGAAAGAGTTTTACTCAGTTATGGACTTTAAAAACACATGAGTGGACACACATAGAAGAGAAGCCTCACCTCTGCTCCCAGTGTGGAAAGAGTTTTGTTACATTAAAGGGCCTGAAAACGCATGAGAGAATACATACAGGGGAGGCAAAGCCTTATCAATGCTCTTATTGTGGAAAGGGTTTCGGACGATCAGGGTATCTAAAAGTGCATGAAATAGCACACACTGGAGAGAAGCCATATCAATGCTCCCAGTGTGAAAATAAATTTTTCTCATCAGGGGACCTAAAAAAACATGAGAGAACACACTCTGTAGAGAGGCCTTTCCAATGTTCCCAGTGTGGAAAGAGATTTATTCAATCATCGCATCTGAAAGAGCACACAGGAATACACACAGGAGAACAACCGTTCCAATGCTCTCATTGTGGAAAGGGTTTTAACAGGTTAAGGAGACTGAGAACGCACGAGATGACACACACAGGAGAGAAGCTTTTCCACTGCTCCCAGTGCGGAAAGAGTTTCACCCAGTCAAGATACCTGAAAACACATTCTCTAACACACTCAGCCGAGAAGCCTTGAAAGAGAGAAGCTTTTCCACTTCTCCCAGTGTGGAAAGATATTTACCTAGTTAGGGAACCTGAAAGACCATGAGGGACCACACACACAGGAGATGCCTTACCACTGCTCCCAGTGTGGGGAAAGAAATATTTCACATCATATAAACACATCAATTAATTCATGAGTTAAAGGAGAAGTTCACTATTTAGGACACTAATCTGTATTTTTTTATGTAAATGGAATGTTATAGAAGGTTCCAGACAATTCTTTTTGTAAACTATGTCTTAACCCTGACCTTAACCTGTCCTCCAAGGTACCCTAGTACCCTGACCCTACGTCTTAACCCTGACCCTACGTGTTATTACCACATGTTTGAAAAATGTATGCACTCACTAACTGTAAGTCGCTCTGGATAAGAGCGTCTGCTAAATGACTAAAATGTAAAATGTAATGTAATATCACTTGTTTTTTAGGAACTTGCCCCACCAGCAATTGACTTCCTGAGCCTCATTCTCGAGTTCCAGGGTGTCCCAAAAACATGAATAAAGGCTCCAAAAACACCTAAATACATCCTTTTACAAACAGCAAAGCTCTCAGTATCGTGGTGCAGGACTTTAGATGGTGTTCACATGACATTTTGTCATACCAAACTTTATCTGCAACGTTATAATCCATTTTGTTGAACTCAAGCGATAATTTTATGTGACATCTCCTTTCTTACTGACCCCTACTCATGATCACTCTCTCTCTCTCTCTCTCTCCAGTTAATATGACATCTCCTTTCTTACTGACCCCTAGTTATAATCACTTTCTCTCTCTCTCCCCAGTTAATATGACATCTCCTCTCTTACTGACCCCTAGTCATGATCACTTTTTCTCTCTCTCTCCAGTTAATGACATCTCCTCTCTTACTGAACCCTAGTCATGATCACACTCTCCCTCTCTCTCTCCAGTTAATTTGACATCTCCTTTCTTACTGACCCCTAGTCATGATCACTTTCTCTCTCTCTCTCTCCAGTTAATATGACATGTCCTTTCTTACTGACCCCTAGTCATAATCGCTCTCTCTCTCTCCAGTTAATGTGACATCTCTCTTACTGACCCCATAGTCATGAGCCCCTATCTCTCCATTTACTGTGACAGGCTAGGAGGAGGAAAGGTGTGAACATGTTTTAAACTGTGGGATTATTTGCGCAGAGCAAATTGGCCAGTGTTACCTGTTGTTGATTTCTCAATGGAACATTTCTACAGTTGATTCAGTTAGATTCACAAAAGTTACAATAATACTGAGTGGTGGAAAAAGAACCCCGGTGTTCAGTGTGATTGTGTGGTTTATACTCTGTATAGTAAACTACCCAAAACCACTCCCAACATTATCATATTCTATTATTGCAGGTAGATATTTAGGAATTGTTTATTCCAATATTTGTGTTTTAGATTGATCTTATTTTTGTATATTGTTTGCCTAGAATGTGGTTCCCCTATAGGGACAAGCAGTTCCCTCATAGAGACAAGCAGTTCCCCCATAGGGACAAACAGTTCCCCCATAGGGACAAGCAGTTCCCCTATAGGGACAAGCAGTTCCCCCATAGGGACAAACAGTTCCCTCATAGGGACAAACAGTTCCCCCATAGGGACAAGCAGTTCCCCCATAGGGACAAGCAGTTCCCCCATAGAGACAAGCAGTTCCCCCATAGGGACAAGCAGTTCCCCCATAGGGACAAGCAGTTCCCCTATAGGGACAAGCAGTTCCCCTATAGGGACAAGCAGTTCCCCCATAGGGACAAGCAGTTCCCCCATAGGGACAAGCAGTTCCCCTATAGGGACAAGCAGTTCCCCCCCCCATAGGGACAAGCAAAATAAATTGGGTGAATTTTGGCCCATTCCTCCTGACAGAGCTGGTGTAACTGAGTCAGGTTTGTAGGCCTCGTTGCTCGCACACGCTTTTTCAGTTCTGCCCACAAATAGGATTGAGGTCAGGGGTTTGTGATGGCCACTCCAATACCTTGACTTTGTTGTCCTTAAGCCATTTTGCCACAACTTTGGAAGTATGCTTGGGGTCATTGTCCATTTGGAAGACCCATTTGCGACCAAGCTTTAAACTTCCTGACTGATGTCTTGAGATGTTGCTTCAATATATCCACATAATTTTCCTTCATCATGATGCCATCTATTTTGTGAAGTGCACCAGTCCCTCCTGCAGCAAAGCACCCCCACAGCATGATGCTGCCACCCCCGTGCTTCACGGTTGGGATGGTGTTCTTCGGCTTGCAAGCCTTCCCCTTTTTCCTCCAAACATAACGATGGTCATTATGGCCAGACAGTTCTATTTTTGTTTCATCAGACCAGAGGACATTTCTCCAAAAAGTACAATCTTTGTCCCCATGTGCAGTTGCAAACCGTAGTCTGGCTTTTTTATGGCGGTTTTGGAGCAGTGGCTTCTTCCTTGCTGAGCGGCCTTTCAGGTTATGTCGATATAGGACTCGTTTTACTGTGGATATAGATACTTTTGTACCTGTTTCCTCCAGCATCTTCACAAGGTCCTTTGCTGTTGTTCTGGGATTGATTTAGACTTTTCGCACCAAAGTACGTTCATCTCTAGGAGACTGAACACGTCTCCTTCCTGAGTGGGATGACGGCTGCGTGGTCCCATGGTGTTTATACTTGCGGACTATTGTTTGTACCGATGAATACATCCACAGGTACACCTCCAATTGACTCAGATGATGTCAATTAGCCTATCAGAAGCTTCTAAAGCATGACATCATTTTCAGGAATTTTCCAAGCTGTTTAAAGGCACAGTAAATTGAGTGTATGTAAACTTCTGACCCACTGGAATTGTGATACAGTGAATTATAAGTGAAATAATCTGTCTATAAACAATTCTTGGAAAAATTACTTGTGTCATGCACAAAGTAGATGTCCTAACCGACTTGCCAAAACTATAGTTTGTTAACAAGAAATGTGTGAAGTGGTTGAAAAACGAGTTTTAATGACGCCAACCTAGGTGAATGTAAACTTTTAATCGGCAGGGACTGGGAAACTGGTCAGAATTGAAGGAATGATGGATGGCGCTAAATACAGGGAAATTCTTGAGGGAAACCTATTTCAGTCTTCCAGAGATTTGAGACTGGGACGGAGGTTCACCTTCCAGCAGGACAATGACCCTAAGCATACTGCTAAAGCAACACTAGAGTGGTTTAAGGGGAAACATTTAAATGTATTGGAATGGCCTAGTCAAATCCCAGACCTCAATCCAATTGAGAATCTGTGGTATGACTTAAAGATTGCTGTACACCAGCGGAACCCATCCAACTTGAAGGAGCTGGAGCAGTTTTGCCTTGAAGAATGGGCAAAAATCCCAGTGGCTAGATGTGCCAAGCTTATAGAGACATACCCCAAGAGACTTGCAGCTGTAATTGCTGCAAAAGGTGGCTCTACAAAGTATTGACTTTGGGGGGGGGGGTGAATAGTTATGCACACTCATGTTTTCTGTTTCTTTGTCTTATTTCTTGTTTGTTTCACAATAAAACATATGTTGCATCTTCAAAGTGGTAGGCATGTTGTGTAAATTAAATTATACATATCCCCCAAAAATCAATTTTAATTCCAGGTTGTGCCAAGGCGATTGAATAATTTTGCAAGCCACTGTACATGAAAATTCAACTGAGGCAGGGGCAGCTTCATTACCACTGCAATCTGGCTGCTCAATTAGATCAAGGAGCTATTGAAATTCTTAATAAAAAATGTAACTAATGGTCTGGGGCTGTTTTTCATGGTTCGGGCTAGGGGGCCTAGTTCCAGTGAAGGGAAGTCTTAACGCTACAGCATACAATGACATTCTAGAAGATTCTGTGCTTCCAACTTTGTAGCAATAGTTTGGGGGAAGGTCCTTTCCTGTTTCAGCATGACAATGCCCCCGTGCACAAAGCAAGGTCCATACAGAAATGTTTGTGGAGATTGGTGTGGAAGAACTTGACTGGCCTGCACAGAGCCCTGACCTCAACCCCATCGAACACCTTTTGGGATGAATTGGAACGCCGACTGCGAGCCATGTCTAATCGCCTCGACCCCACTAACACTCTTGTGGCTGAATGGAAGCAAGTCCCCGCAACAATGTTCCAACATCTAGTGGAAAGCCTTCCTAGAATAGTGGAAGCTGTTATAGCAGCAAAGGGGGGACCAACTCCATATTAATGCCCATGATTTTGGAATGAGATAATCGACGAGCCGGTGTCCACATACTTTGGTCATGTAGTGTGTGTATATATATATATATAAACAAAAGTTGGAAACATTTTATGAGAAAAAAGGGTGTGCAACATGCCTCTCTATGTAAGGTATAATGATCTCTATGTAAGGATAGTTTAAATGAGGTTGCTAAGTCACATTGTTGAAGCGCTATTGACATTTTAAAGTTTCAAATATTGTTATAAAATTGTAAGTGCTTTATGGGAAAACCATAGGGTGTACAATGTGTGTCCCTATCCTGTGAACAATCCAAATTTGGTTTGAGGTGTCTAGTTCACATGGTCAATGAGCTATTGAAATAATAACTAATCTTTGAATATAATTTTTTAAATAAAAATATGTAAAGCATTTTGTGAGACAAACAAAGGATGTGCAGCATGTGTCCCTCCATTCTGAACTGTTGAAAGTTTGTTTGAAGTTTCTAGGTGATGTGGTCAAAGATTTATTGAAATTGAATATTTTGTTCATGCACTTTGTTGACGGTCCCTAACTAGTTGCACTGTGCCCAATACTGCAAACACCATTGCCTTGTGATTATGAAACTCTGGTTGGAATCGGGAAATTAAGGCCTGTGCAATGTTGTATACCCTTTTCCTTCATAAAGAGCCTGAGGTCTGTAGCTCTAATCGAAGGTCTGAATGTCTATCGAATGTCAAACCAACTTTACCACAGCGGATAAGGCAAGTTATGTACACTGAACAAAAATATATACGCAACATGTAAAGTGTTGGTCCCATGTTTCATGAGCTGAATTTTTTTCTTTACGAATTTTTTTCCATATGCACAAAAAGCTTATTTCGCTCATATTTTGTGCACAAATTTGTTTACATCCCTGTTAGTGAACATTTCTCATTTTCCACGATAATACATCCACCAGACAGGTGTCGTGGAAATTCTACCCAATAAAGAGAGACTTTGTTATTTCTTCAAACAATTATACTTTAATTATCAATTAATTATTGCAATAATGAAGCTGGTCGGGCTTGCACGTCTGAGGTGTACGCCAGAGAGCTCGAATGACACGAGGAGTACAGAAACCTTATATAGGCAAGTCATCTTATGCAAGCATGTACAAAACTCGTGATCTTGGTGTGTGTATGTGCTGGACAATGAGACGGAACTGGGGTACAGGGTGCAGACTAACTGTGACAAAGGTTCTCTCATTCTGAGAACAATAGGTGTTTAAAACAACAGGAAATCTCCCCAGACGTAGTTCCTCAAAAGTAGATGAATGACCCCTTGACCCTGGCAAGCAAGCATCTTTCGCTGTCTGCCTAAATTATGTTCAGGATTTAGTGCTTTGTGCTCAGGATTTAACACTTTGCTCTGGTTTCAGTAGATTGAGAGGAACCGGTTCTTTCCCTTCTGACTAGCAGGAAACCAGAGGTCTCTCCTGTCAGCAGGAAACCATAGGTCTCTCCTGTCAGCAGGAAACCATAGGTCTCTCCTGTCAGCTCCTGGCTGTACGCCCAGACATCATGTCCATACTTCTCTAAAACTAGGTTCTTATGCTACACACACAGAACAGTTAGAAACAGGCCCCTATCCATGCATATGATCTAGTTATATCAACAATCTAAGAAATAACGCCTAAGCAACCAGGCTTAAAGAAAAAGCTTCTAGTACACAAGCATGATAAAGGTTTAACAGAAATTTCCAACACACAGGTGTGGCATATCAAGAAGCTGATTAAACACCACGATCATTACACTGGTGTACCTTGTGCTGGGGACAATAAAAGGCCACTCTTAAATGTGCAGTTTTGTCACACAACACAATGCCACAGATGTCTCAAGTTTGTGCTGACTGCAGGAATGTCCACCAAAGCTGTTGCCAGATAATTGAATGTTCATCTCTCTACCATAAGCAGCCTCCAACATCGTTTTAGATAATTTTGCAGTACATCCAACTGGCCTCACAACCGCAGACCACGTGTAACCATGCCAGCCCAGGACCTCCACATCTGGCTTCTTCACCTATGGGATTGTCTGAGACCAGCCACCCTGACAGCTGATGAAACTGAGGAGTATTTATGTTTGTAATAAAGCCCTTTTGTGGGGAAAAACTCATTCTGATTGGCTGGGCCCGGCTCCCCAGTGGGTGGGCCCCCAAGTGGGTGGGCCTATGCCCTCCCAGGCCCACCCATGGCTGCGCCCCTGCCCAGTCATGTGAAATCTATAGATTAGGGCCTAATGAATTTATTTACATTTACTGATTTCCTTATATGAACTGTAACTCAGTAAAATATTTGAAATTGTTGCATGTGTTTATATTTTTGTTCAGTATACATTACATTTTTACATTTTAGTCATTTTGCAGACACTCTTATCCAGAGCAACTTACAGTTAGTGAGTGCATAAATTTTTCATACCATACATTACTATGGATCTATAAGACCGAAGGATGACCGTCACTGATAAGTGTGCTAACTGTGAATGATGTCTTGCGTCAGCCAATCATCGAGACCATATGTCGAAATAGTTATGCCCGATAACCTGGAGGCGGCCTTTACCGCTTATCTATTAAAGGAGAGGCCAAGTCCGCCTCATCCTCTTTGCCTGGAATGCTTGAAACAGGTTCCCATAGAGCCATAGTTATGTACATAACTTAAGCTCTATTTAGACCTCACTCAGACCGTAACTGATAAGTGTTATTGGTCCTTACCGTGGATGACTTCTGTCAACAAGGTTGTGAGGAACGGAGGATTCTACATCTCCAACAACTTGGCGGGCAGCAGTCGAGCAAGATGGCGGAGCTCAGCGGAGCGGGGGTTGCCACGATTGCTCGGTAATACCTAGCAAATGTGTATGGCGAGGATCATGTGGCAGCCGCCACAAATGACAGACAAAGAAAACTTTTCAGGGCTGCCCAAGATGTGGCCACGCTCCTGGTGGAATGGGCCACCACGCCTCCTGGCACTAGTTGATCCTGACTCGTGTAGGCTTGGGAGATGGTATCCACCAGCCAATGGGAGAGCTGCTGTTTAGAGAGCGGCAGGCTCAAGCTTCTTGCCATCGTAGCACACAAATAGTTGTTGGGTGCGTCTCAAGAGGTGGAGGCGCCACTCCCCGTGAAGAGTGCCTGACCTGGGAGGGGTAGAGCTCAAGCCAGGAGCTCCTGTGCCACCTGAAGGCAACGCAGTGACCTCGTGGGGATTTATGGGATTCACTGTGGAGGTGTTATCTGTTCTCACAAGCATGCGTCTGTACAGAATGTGAGGGAGAAGGGCTATGAGCGCGAGGTGAAAAGCTTTGAGCTCCCACATCCCTTTCACCGACTTGCCTTACCAGACAGCCCCCCAGCCTGCCAGGTGTATGTCGTCACTACAGTCCTCCTGGAAGGGATATTCCCCAGAGGGATCCCCTGAGTTAAGAGAATCCTGTCTCTCCAGGGACACTTTGATCTTCACCAGTTTGTCTGCTTTGTGGTGAAGGTGGAATGTATTGAACATCTCTGGATGGGTCGGGCTCTGAGGAGGCCTAGGAGAACCAATGCCATTGATGTCGCTCCCTAAAAGGCTTTGAAACAGTGCAGCATCCACATGTTTGCCGAGGCGGAAATGGTCAAGGAGGTTCAGGATCTTGTCCACTCTCTGTCAGGTGAGGGAAGCAGGCATAGTCAGGGAATTGAGAGAGAGACCCACGAAAGAAGTCTGCTGTCTGGGCTCCAGATTGCTCTTTTCCAAGTTAACTTTTATTACCAAGTGCTGGATGTGAATCATCACCCTCTCTGTGTCCATTTTCACACATCTGTGAGATCAGCCAGTCATCCAAGTAGGGGGTGTAACTTCAGTCCCACTAATTTGAGAGGAGCCAGAGCTGCTGAGACACAACGTGTGAACATGCGAGGGGCCAGAGAAAAGCCAAATGGTAGGACGTTGAACTGGTAGGCCTGTCCTAGAAATGCGAAATGCAGGAACGGTCTGTGACCGGGCCATATTGGGATATGAAAGTAGGCGTCCTTGAGGTCCAGAGAAGTGAACCAATCTCCTGGTGTTATGGACTGCAAGATGTGGGTCGTATTCAGCATCTTGAAAGGCAGGACCTTCAGACGGCAGTTCAAGCATCTGAGGTTGAGGATGGGCCGATAGCCCCCCATCCTTCTTGGGGACAAAAAATATGTTGAGTAAAATCAAGTTTGCTGTTTGTTGGAGATTACACTCGTGATTCATTCCTTCTGGAGGAGGAACAAGATTTTGTTGTGTAGGCTTTGGCTTTGGTTCGGGTCTGTGACCTTGGTCATTCGGACGCCTGAGAAGGGAGGGGGCCGCCATCAGAATTGGAGCCTGTACCCCTTGGATACTGTTGCCAGTACCCAGGGGTCTGACACCAACCCTGGGGAAGGCTTTTTATAAGGCACCGAACGGGAGAAGGTGCGTGACTGGTTGCTTGGTAGCTGGTTGCTTGGTAGCTGGTTGCTTGGTAACCGCTGCCAGAAGGGGGGGGATCTGAGTTTGGGCGCCTGCCTCGAGACCACGGCTCCTGTCTTGACCGCTGGGTCTGTTGTAGTGGCAGGGGACTCCCTAGGTCTCTGCTGTGGCCCTGTGGGCTTGTGGTAAGTGCTTTGAACGGTCTCTCTCTCTCGTAACACATGAGTGTTTTGCCTTGTCAAGAACCTTCTGAGATCCAGGGTGGAAGACCTGGCTTTGTAGGACTGGTAGTTTGATGAGCTGCTTCCTTATTTGTCAGGGAGAGACGTTTGAGCCAGCCAAACCTGACAGCATGACAGCATGGCCAATGACATGGGAGTACCCCACATCTCGGGTGAGTCGAACAGGGCTCTGGAATCCTGGTCCTCTGAGCTCATTGTTTTCTGTACGGCAGCCGAGAGGAACGCCAAGGCGTTTCCCATTCGGGCAGCACATGCAGCGGCATTGTAAGTGTGCCACAGAAGCTGGTCAGTCTTGTCACACTCCTTCTGAGGCCAGAGCGTAGTTCACCTTGGTGAGCCATCTACAGCCAAGGCTGAACTGAGGGGGGGGACCATGGGAGAGTCCTTGCTCTCCTGATCGTTTGAGAGTAGTCGAGTGAGATGACGTTCCGGGAGAAAACACCGTCCCAGATATATAGCCCTACTACGTTAGCTGCACTAAGGGCACGGTCCCGAGGCTGTCACATTGTCACCTGCAGCGCCGTCCGTTCAACTCCGCATCCTTGTCACGAACCAAAGACGGGGTGATTGCCAGAGCCTGCACCCACAACACGTCCTTTTAACAAACAGCAAAGCTCTCGGTATCGTGATGCGGGTCTTTAGATGTTGTACACCTGCAATTTTTGTCATACCGAACTTTATCCGCAACGTTGTAATAACGACAATACCTTTTTACACCAAGACTGAAACATGGCATTGGGGCTCTGAAAGAATTTCATCCACCGCAAAGATTCAAGGAGCTGCTTGGTGTAGAAAGTTATTCTGTGACATCGCCAAAGAAACTCTCAAAATAATAAAGCGTCTGACTCAAACCAACGCAAGTGTCTCATTTGACTAAATGGTAAGCGCATGTAGCCAGGCAATCCACACGCTCACTGCATGACATGAATGATGGAGTATCCCGTGCACTAAAATGATGCCCAGGTAAAAAATGTAAGGATTCTGTGCCTTTCTCGGGCTGGGAGAGGACTGCAGATGGGTTATTATGCATGTGGGTCTATGAGCCATACATTGACACGTTGAGTCCAAAACGGGTGGTTTAAAAAATAACGAGGTAGTTTCCAATCCTTTGGAATGCCTCTTTAAATTTCAAATGGCCCGAGCTTCTTCCACCTTGTTTCCCACATGTTGAGAAAATAGAGAGTGTTTTGTATTACGATTCTAGGGTTTACTTGATAGGTGACCTTTAATCTGAATAGTGAGTATTTGACACCGTGGAGCATGACATTTACATTTTAACGATTTGTTTAGACATTCCTGCACGTCAAGTCCTCTACTAACAGGAATGGTGCCTTTCAGCTCATGTCTTTGGTCAAGTCCTCTACTAACAGGAATGGTGCCTTTCAGCTCATGTCTTTGGTCAAGTCCTCTACTAACAGGAATGGTGCCTTTCAGCTCATGTCTTTGGTCAAGTCCTCTACTAACAGGAATGGTGCCTTTCAGCTCATGTCTTTGGTCAAGTCCTCTACTAACAGGAATGGTGCCTTTCAGCTCATGTCTTTGGTCAAGTCCTCTACTAACAGGAATGGTGCCTTTCAGCTCACGTCTTTGGTCAAGTCTTCTACTAACAGGAATGGTGCCTTTCAGCTCATGTCTTTGGTGACTGCTTATGAGTTATCAGTGGGAACATTTACTGCTACAACACTGAACTGCAGCAACCCAAAAGGATACAGATGATATACATTTCTGCAGGAGGGCTGGGGGGAGTTGACCAATCAAGTTCAAGTTAAAGATGTTTTGTCATATCCACTGTCATGCTGTATGTTGTTCAATAGTATTATAGCTCCAAAGAGTGTGGACCAACAACAAGACGTTATTGGATCAAACGCATCATATTATACAGAGCCTTCAGAAAGTACTCACACCCCTTGACTTATTCCAAATTTTTGTTGTGTTACAGCCTGAATTCAAAATGGATTCAATTGATTGTTGTTTCACCCATCTACACACAATACATCATAATGACAAAGTGAAAACATGTTTTTAGAAACAGGGAGTTTTTTTTTGGGATAAAAAGAAACTGAATAGATCTAAGCACAGGCAAATCCTAGAGGAAAACCAGGTTCGGTTTGCTTTCCAAGAGACACTGTATCACGCCCTGATCTGTTTCACCTGTCTTGTGCTTGTCTCCACCCCCCACCAGGTGTCTCCACCCACCACCAGGTGTCTCCACCCACCACCAGGTGTCTCCACCCACCACCAGGTGTCTCCCATTTTCCCCATTATCCCCTGTGTATTTATACCTGCCTTTTCTGTTTGTCTGTTGCCAGTTTGTCTTGTTTTGTCAGGACTTACCAGCGTATTTCTCCTATTCTCAAGTATTTGTTTTCTAGTCTTCCCGGTTCTGACCTTTCTGCCTGTCCTGACCCTGCCTGCCGTCCTGTACCTGCCTGACACTGACCTGGTTTACGAACCTCTGCCTGCCCTCGACCTGCCCTTTTGCCTGCCCCCTTTGTGATAATAAATAATCGGAGAAACGAACTATCCGCCTCCTGTGTCTGCATCTGGGTCATATCCTGAGTCGTAATATAAAATGTATGTTAATCAATGTACATGCAAAACCATAGATATTTAAACAAAAAATTAAAAAATTTTAGCTGCGATAGAGCATGCTGGGAAATATGATAATGATGGGTGTGGTTTTGGTTTAACACTGGTTATTAACACCAACACTGGGGTTCTTTTACACCAATGAGTGTTAATTTAACTCCTGAATCAACACTAGAAAATGTTACACTGAAATGGCCAGTTTAAGGTAAAACCCACCATTATGTGTACGCAATATCTCAAAGACACTGGGAGACACATTCACCTTTCAGCAGGACAATAACCAGAAACACAAGGCTAACAACCAACTTGACAGAGCTTGAAGAATTTTTAAAAGAATAATGTGCAAATATTGTACAATCCAGGTGTGCAAAGCGCTTAGAGAATTATCCAGAAAGACTCACAGCTGTAATCGCTGTCAAATGTGGTTCGAACATGTATTGAATCAGGGATGTGAATACTTATGTAAATGAGATATTTCTATATTTCATTTTCAATAAACATGCAAACATATCTAAAAACATGTTTTCACTTTGTCATTATGGGGTATCGTATATAGATGGGTGAGGAGAGATTAAAATATTTAATCCATTTTGAATTCAGGCTGTAACACAACAAAATGTGGAATAAGTCCAGGGGTATGAATACTTTCTGAAGGGACTGTAACTCTGAGCCGGATGTTATACTAGATGTAACATCCAGCATACAGCTCAGAGTTACAGACCCTACTGCACAGTTTCCATCATCATTTGTTGTAGTAAAGAAAGTTAGATAAAAGACAAATCCACACCTGCCGAACTGATACAATATTAGTCTATATTTTGAAGATAATGCTGGGTAAATGAAAACCTGCTTAGTGTTTAATTAATAGCAATAATATTTTTTTTTATTATTAAATTGCGTTACCCACTTCAGTCAGAAGATAGCGATGTGAGTCTTTCAGCTGGTGCCTCTTGCGTGACGTATAATCTAATGGACGGTGCGGGATGTTTCTTCAACAACAACTACAACAACACTGCTACTGATTCAGCCACCTCGACAGCTAGCCAGCCAGCCAGCCAACCTAAAACCGAAACATTGGAGCTCTTTGACCATTTTTGTGTATATTAACCAACGTGTTTTAAACATGTATTTACTATACTCCATTTAATTTAATATTTACGTTGTCAGTAAGAGGGCTTGTTAAATTAGCCTAGCACTGGGCTATTCGCTAATGCTAACTAGCTGGTTAGCTAACATCTTCGACCATGACCTTGCCCCTTGCTAAAGAAGAGCAGGTCTGCTGGACAGAGAAAGAAGCTCTCGTGAAAGAGGAGGAGGGAGAGGAGGCTGTCACCATCAAAAAAGAAGTAGAGGGTGAAGCTGTTACAGTGAAAGAAGAAGAAGTTACATTGAATGAAGAGGAAGATGCTTTCAGAGTGAAAGAGAAGGAGGATGTTACTGTGAAAGAAGAGGATGCCGTTTTCGGAGTGAAAGAGGAGGAGGAGGCGATGACTGTCACAGTGAAAGAAGAGGGGGACGTTTTTGGAGTGAAGGAAGAGGCGGAGATTACTGTCACATTGGAGGAGGAAGAAGAGGGTACTGGAGATCTGTTTAACACCAGTGAGTACTGTCTTAAACATGGGCATAAACGCTGCAGTTGTTGATCCAAATGTGTGGTTTTGAAGGGGCAATCAGCAGTTGAAACCGTATCAAAGTGGGATCCCCGCCCCAGTTTCGGTAAAAATCTGAGAGATGGGGCTGGAGAAACGTAACCACTCTCAATATCATAGACAGAGTTGTGGATGCAATGACTGACCATCCATGAAATCAAAAGTATAGTTTTAACCATGTTTTGATTGTATATAGTGTTTGTTTAGATTTACTTTGGTTACAAACATTGGAGTAAAACAATCTTATATTTTGGGTTCTGATGGGGTATGACAGTTGAACTAAGCTCATAAGACATTAATAAGTAATATATTTCCAGAATCAACGGGTACGTATAATACATGTATAAGTCCAAAAATGTCTGTAGCAACTGCAGATTGTCCCTTTAAATGGGCATGCTACTAAAGTTCTACACTTGAATAATTGGTTCTGTAGTAGGAATTGTTAAAGGCATGGAATTGCGCTGAGACTCAGATTTCTTACTTTAAATGAATGCCAAAGAAAAACCATTGATTTAAAAGCTTCACAAACCTTACCACTCTATGCAGAAGTTTTGTATGTGTCCACCACCACCTTTTCCAAAAATATCTGCTCCAAGTTAAGATTCAACGATGTCTGCAGAAAGAATGGGGTGTCATCTATGACATGACACTGACTTTGAAAAATATATATTTGGGTTATTGAACTACAGTACGTGAAGTGGATTTTCTCTTCATGGTGATGTATCCTAAATAGTTACACAAAGGTATAAATATGCAATATCCTCCTTTGCATATTTGGGTATCATTCTACACACTGGCTATTATTTTAATGAGCTCTGCCTCCAAACAAGACCAAATTTGGTTGGTCCGCACCGGACCAAATCTAACGTTTGGACATCAAAGGACAGTACAGAACAGTAGAGTTCAGTACAGAACAGTAGAGTTCAGTACAGAACAGTAGAGTTCAGTACAGAACAGTAGAGTTCAGTACAGAACAGTAGAGTTCAGTAGAGTAGAGTTCAGTACAGAACAGTAGAGTTCAGTACAGAACAGTAGAGTTCAGTACAGAACAGTAGAGTTCAGTACAGAACAGTAGAGTAGAGTTCAGTACAGAACAGAACAGTAGAGTTCAGTACAGAACAGTAGAGTTCAGTAGAGTAGAGATCAGTAGAGTAGAGATCAGTACAGAACAGTAGAGTTCAGTACAGAACAGTAGAGTTCAGTACAGAACAGTAGAGTTCAGTAGAGTAGAGTTCAGTACAGAACAGTAGAGTTCAGTACAGAACAGTAGAGTTCAGTACAGAACAGTTCAGTACAGAACAGTAGAGTTCAGTAGAGTAGAGTTCAGTACAGAACAGTAGAGTTCAGTACAGAACAGTAGAGTTCAGTAGAGTAGAGATCAGTAGAGTAGAGATCAGTACAGAACAGTAGAGTTCAGTACAGAACAGTAGAGTTCAGTACAGAACAGTAGAGTTCAGTACAGAACAGTAGAGTTCAGTACAGAACAGTAGAGTTCAGTACAGAACAGTAGAGTTCAGTACAGAACAGTAGAGTTCAGTACAGAACAGTAGAGTTCAGTACAGAACAGTAGAGTTCAGTACAGTAGAGTATAGTTCAGTACAGTAGAGTATAGTTCAATACAATATAGTATACTCAACTCTAGTGTGCTCTACTGTGTACTATACTATACTTAACTTCTTACATTACTGTACTGTACTGTGCTGTCTAAACTTGTGAACCCAACTGTGGTTTGTGATTACTATGATTTCCCATTGTAGACTATTTTAATTGCAGAAATCCCATTACCGAATGCTCCTATGAACTTCACATGTTGGTGCTCATGAGTCCTTTCACATGGAAATGACCTAAAGCTACAAAGGGTCAAAGGGTCAAAGGTCACCAACAAAACGTTAATGGATCAAATGCTTCTTATTATATTTTCCCATTTAAATATCTCTGAATATCTATTTCTGTAGTGCTTTGCTAAGTCTCAATACACGACTTTCAATGAAATTATTATTATTATAAATTAAAAGGTAGAGTCAATGATGTACGACGTAAACAGCAATATCAGGCTGAAGCTCTACAACATTTATTTTTCAAATTAAATCCATGGAAAGGTCCTTTGTGGAAATTATATTGGGCATACCTTTGACATTTGTATCCAAAATAATTATTGAGAAATAACTAACATTTGGACATTTGTGACATTTTGGCCTTACCCAGATTTATTATTATTATTTTTTATTTTTTTGGTCATTTAGCAGACGCTCTTATCCAGAGCGACTTACAGGAGCAATTAGGGTTAAGTGCCTTGCTCAAGGGCACATCGACAGATTTTTCACCTAGTCGGCTCGGGGATTAGAACCAGCGACCTTTCGGTTACTGGCACAACGCTCTTACCCACTGAGCTACCTGCCGCCCAGATGCTACAAAGCCAGTCTTGGAGTTATTTGAAAACTTACTGTGTGCTCTGAGAGTTTAGATTAAGAATACAATTGCCTCTTCAAAGAGTGTCTTACTCTTTGAAACGGGTAAGAAGAGCAATATCTCAATATACAATAAACATATTGATCACACAACGAGCCCCAACTCAGAGTGACGTTTCAAAGACGCAACAGCTGAATACATACAGCGGTTTGCCAAAGTATGCAGCCCCCCCCATGGCATTTTTCCTATTTTGTTGCCTTACAACCTGGAATTAAAATGGATTTGTTGGGGGGGGTTGTATCATTTGATTTACACAAGATGCAAAATATTTTTGATTGTGAAACAAACAAGAAATAAGACCCCCCCCCAAAAAAAATAAACTGAACTTGAGCGTGCATTACTATTCACCCCCCCTCGAAAGTCAATACTTTGTAGAGCCACCTTTTTGCAGCAATTACAGCTGCAAGTATCTTTGGGGGTGTATGTCTCTATAAGCTTGGCACATCTAACCCCCTCCCTTCCACGAAGATGTACTTCAGTACTTTTCCATCATCCTGGATTTCTCCATGCATATTACACGACTTGTTATCAGTCAGGAGAAGTGAGCAGCGTCTTGGAACGGCTCATTGGGCCTGTCTCCTGTTTCTGTAGTGTGAGGCGCATCTGGTACGACTCGGCCAGGGATCGAACTCGCAACCTTCCGATCTCAGGGAGGACACTCTTAACCACAAGGTCACACTGAGTTGGTGAGGTCAGGAGTACACATTTCTGCGGTCTGTGGTCCTCTGTAGCTCAGCTGGTAGAGCACGGCACTTGTAACGCCAGGGTAGTGGGTTCCATCCCCGGGACCACCCATACGTATAAATGTATGTACACATGACTGTAAGTCGCTTTGGATAAAAGCGTCTGCTAAATGGCATATTATTATTATTATTATTATTATTATTATTATTATATTATTACAGTCCACTGCAGTCCACTAAATAATTACACTTGTCATACACAAGAGCTAGAACCTAACACTTTCAATCTCTAAGGATATAAAGACTTGCATTCAATGAGAACGACAGATCTATAACGTGCATTTCTAGGTGAATTTGGCCGGGTCGCCCAAAAAGTGACATATTGCAGCTTTAAATAAGACACACTTGTATTTTCCTACTAGCGCTAACTTTGCTGAGAACTTCTTTATTAAGGAAAACATGTACTTACTATCACTGACATGTGGTTGTCTCACCCAGAGATCTTAACACTTAAGATGAACTGTAAGTCGCTCTGGATAAGAGTGTCTGCTAAATGACGTAAATGTAAATTTCCAGAGTAGGCTCTCTACTACTTTTGAAGTTATGGTCAATTTTATAAGCACCACCAAAACAGTGAATGGGAAAATGGATTCAAAGGAAAGTCCCTCTGCTGGTGATTCACTGAAAGTGCAACCCTAAAGGAGGGATGTGATTGGTTAATGTCCTGTAATGTCAATTTCTATGTGTAAAATGGGTAATTACTTCAAATGTAGCAGAGAGCCCACTCTGGAGATTCTCTGTTAAACAAAATACTCTGTTTGTCTTTGGCAGGAGAGAGACCAAACTCTTACTCTGAAAGCGGGACGAGTCCCTCAGAGGAACCAGACCCAGCAACGTCCAAACCAGCAAGACCACATCACTGCTCTCAGTGCGGAAAGAGATTTATCCAGTTAGGGCACCTGAAAAAACATAAGAGAACACACACAGGAGAGAAGCCTTACCACTGCTCCCAATGTGAAAAGCGATTTTCCTCATCAGGTTCCCTGAAATCACATGAGAGAATACACTCAGGAGAAAAGCCTTTCCAATGCTCCCAGTGTGGAAAGAGATTTATCCGGTCATCACATCTGAAATTGCATAAGAGAGTACACACAGGAGAAAAACCATTCCAATGCTCCCAGTGTGGAAAAAGTTTTCCCTCATCAGATTCCCTGAAAAGACATCTAGGTTTACACTCTGGAGAAAAGCCTTACCACTGCTCAGACTGTGGGAAGCGATTTAGCCGGTTAAACGGCCTGAAACGACATGAGCGAATACACACTGGAGAGAAGCCTTACCAATGCTCCAAGTGTCAAAATAGTTTTACCCAGTCAGCATACCTGAAATACCATGAAAGAACACACACAGGAGAGAAGCCTTACCATTGCTCCCAGTGTGGAAAGAATTTCACCATGTCCTGTAACTTGAAAACACATGAGAGAATACACTCCGGAGAGAAGCCCTATCAATGCTACCAGTGTGGAAAGAGTTTTAACCAGCAAGGGAGCCTCAAAATACATGAGAGAACACACACAGGACAGAAGCCTTACTACTGCGCCCAGTGTGGAAAGAGTTTTAAGAAGTTAGGGAAACTGAAGCAGCATGAGAAAATACACACAAGCGAGAAGCCTTTTGGAATTTCTCCCACTGTGGAATGAAATGAACATGAGCTAACGAACTCTGTAATGTTGCCTTTCCACTTATCCTACTGTGGAAAGATATTTACCCAGTTAGGGCACCTGAAAGACCATGAGGTAACACACACAGGGGAGAAGCAAACAGGGGAGAAGCCTTACCACTGCTCCCAGTGCGGAACGAGAAACTTAGAATTCATGAGTGAACACACACAAATTGCTCCCATTGTCTCATATTTGTTACAGAAAATGTGTGCTTTTTGTTTATGCCAAATGAAATCTAATTGGATAAAGCCTACTAAAAAATGTATTGGTATGTTTTAAAACAAATCTCAAGACATGAATTCAAATCTAAGTTAATTTGTCACATGCAATTTGTCATGTGCACCGGATACAACAGGTGTACACAGTACAGAGAAATGCTTAGAATGGAATATGTCAGTTGGAATATAGAGCACATCAGATTCCATTTGTACGCTTTCTGTGATTTAAATGGTTATTTTCAAACTCTTGGCTCTGTGTTTGCTGTCATTCCTCCAGCACTACAGATAATCAAGTGCATTGTTATTACAGTGTGGATTGAAAGGAATAGTATGGACTCATGTTACAGAGTGTGGATTGAGGACAATATTATATGTAAGACGTAAGGGAAAACATGTCTGGTTATTTTGAAATGATTTGTTACGACAGTAGATAGTTCATTAACTTGTCCAGTGATTTCTGTCGACATTTAGAAAGTTTGCATAGAAAATAGATGCAACAATTGCCTGCCACGGTTGCTTTTCCATTGAACTGTCTTGTGGCGATAAAAACCGCTGGACGTAATTACTTCTCCCCCCCCCCCCCCCCCCCCAAAAAAAAGCTTGAATAGAAACAGAAAAATTATGTGGTTGAAGTGTTTCCATGATCCTATTAGGCAAATTGCTGATAAATAAAGTGGCGACAGCCTGCATGCCCTGCTCACCTATCTGTTAGAGAACACTGAAACTGTGCTATGTCTTATGTTTTTGACTGAGATGTGTGCATGTGTATGCATGTGTGTTGGATGGCAGTTCAAACCATAAAACTGTTCTATCTTATTTGAATAGGATACTGTTATTTCTAACTTTGAAACCTTTTGTATTTACGGTAGTTATTTGTTTTACTTAGTTAATTTGTGAACTTGGGCCCCAGAACGGAATGTAGCGCAGTAGTAGGTAGCTGTGTTTTTATGTTTGTAACTATCAAATTCATTATGCACCATCTGCTTTTCTACTTTTATTACTTTGATTCATTCAGATCAAGTCTTAACCGGCGATAGCAGACACCCGCATAGCGGATGTGTTGGTGGTGGTGGAGGTGGAACTGTGTTGGAGCCTCAAATCGGTGAGCAGCTACTCTTGCGATCGTTGTCACAAAGCCACACCCGCCCCACTCGCTTTAGAAGTTCAGAATTAGAAAGTGTAGGCTATATAGAAATAACAACCTGGTCTCAGAGCGTTGTGTATTATTCTGTATGTAAATCCAAGACACTCCATTTAGTATGATACAGTATGTTACATTTCGTACGCTATGTATTAATTTGTGGATGTCCATCATCCATTTCGCACAATATGTTACAAATTGCAATTAGTATAATATGTTATGAATTTGCAAAACGTATGATATGTCACGAATTCCAATTTGTTGTGACTAACGTTAGCTAGGTTGCTAATGCTAACATTAGCTAGCTCTAGGAGTTAGGGTTAGGGTTAGGTTAAATGGTTAAGGTTAGGGGAAGGGTTAGCTAACATGCTAAGTAGTTAAAAAAAAGCTAATTAGCTACAATGCTAAAGTTGTGCGTGATGACAACCTTTGGATTGCTAGACGTTCGCATTATAACTCCTTTTGTTTTTGCCTTAAGTAACCTTCTGAACGCTTCTCCATCTGTCATGGATGCCATGGTTGCCCTTAGTTTGAAGATGTAATCCGGAGACAGATGGCATACAAGTTTGTTATTAAGGCACATGAAAGTTCACATGTTCCATAAGGCATTTCTGCCAACATAACCCATTTAGATTTTTTATTTTTTTCAACGTTCAAATGCCTCTCCTGTGAAGTAGTGACATGGGATAGGATAAAGTAATCCTTCTACCCCCCCCCCCCCCCCCCCCCAAAATTGTAAAGTGGTTATCCCACTGGCTATAGGGTGAACGCACCAATTGGTGAGTCGCTCTGGATAAGAGCGTCTGCTAAATGACGTAAATGTGCCCTTGAGCAAGGCACCTAACCCTAATTGCTCCTGTAAGTCGCTCTGGATAAGAGCGTCTGCTAAATGACTAAAATGTAAATGTAAAATGTGACATACGCCTAGTTTCTTGAAACGGGTCACATAAATTAATTCTATATACATACTTTTTTTCTTGAAGAATATAATTTATAAATGCCTCATGACCTTAGTTCAAGTGTCACAACCCATCAGAACCCCCAAAATATGCTCGTTTTACTTCAATGTTTGTAAACATTGTAAATGTAAATAAACACTGCATACCCTCAAAACGTATAGTTTTGATGGCATGTCAGTCCTTGCATCCATATCTCTGTCTATGAATGTGAGAGTGGTCATTTCTCTTGGCCCATCCCTCCGCTTTTGACCAAAACAGAGGCGGGGTGATTGCTTTGTTATTCTTATTCTTAATTGCAAGTGTCTTTGAGTTATTAAAAGGAATACTGTAAGATAAAAATAAATAAATGTTTTAGTCATTTAGCAGACGCTCTTATTGAGAGCGACTTACAATTAGTGAGTGCATACATTATTTATTTTAATTTTTCATACTGGCCCCCCATGGGAATCGAACCCACAACCCTGGCGTTGCAAACGCCATGCTCTACCAACTGAGCTACATCCCTGCCGGCCATTCCCTCCCCTACCCTGGACGACGCTGGGCCAATTGTGCGCCGCCCCATGGGTCTCCCGGTCGCGGCCGGCTACGACAGAGCCTGGATTCGAACCAGGATCTCTAGTGGCACAGCTAGCACTGCGATGCAGTGTCTTAGACCACTGCGCCACTCGGGAGTATCGTTAGCGCATTTGCTGGAAGTCTCTCGGTACAGTAGCCAGCTCCTCTCAAAAGCAGGGAAATAGACCTTCTAACTACACCCCAGCTGGGTGGCTGGTCAATATTTACATTTACATTTACATTTTAGTCATTTAGCAGACGCTCTTATCCAGAGCGACTTACAGTTAGTGAATACATTTTTTTTTTTATACTGGCCCCCCGTGGGAATCGAACCCACAACCCTGGCGTTGCAAACGCCATGCTCTATCAACTGAGCTACATCCCTGCCGGCCATTCCCTCCCCTACCCTGGACGACGCTGGGCCAATTGTGCGCCGCCCATGAGTCTCCCGGTCGCGGCCGGCTGCGACAGAGCCTGGATTCGAACCAGGATCTAGTGGCACAGTTAGCACTGCGATGCAGTGCCTTAGACCACTGCGCCACTCAGGAGCAAACTCAGTCAATATGAATGTCCAATACACACAATAGACTGACTGGGAAGGTGATTTACCACAGTTAAAGTTCCACAATAAGAGCTACGACGCTAATATTTTTTGTTAACTCTTCATAATTGTAATCTGTGGGTGTCACTGAGTAGGCTGATACCCCACTTCATGGACCTAAGATCCATAGGTAAGGCTTTACATTGCAATATAAGTATGCCCGCAATGCAATTCTGAAGACTAATGATTGTCTTTTATTGAATTTATACAACCACATACCAACCTTGTTTAGTATTATCTAGTACGATTCCACTATTTTAATCAGTTTTTTGCGTCACATTCAATGGGAGACTTTTATTTTGAAGGCGAAGCGCAGATTCAACTATTGCTGCTCACCTATTGTTCACAACCATAGAGATAGATAGAGAACTCATCTTTATATCTGTGACATCTTGGGCAGCGACATTGAGGATACAACCCACAGGAATCCCCCCCCTAGTTAACTACTTTGACTACTTTAAAATGGCGGAAGCATGGTGGAAGCCCTCGATGCCGCTGCCCATGCTAAAACGGCCTTTTGGCCACTAGAGGCATCTATCATTCTCTATGTTCACCACACACTGGCGCAGCAGCAGACGTTGGTTGCTTGCGGCCCGTTTAGGCGCTAAACTAGCTTCCGCAATCTACACAGCGCAAAACTAGCTACAATAGGACAATTTGACTGAACACGGTGAAGGATAAACTAGGAAAAGCTACCTAACATTGACACTCGGGTGGAAACGTTGGACGGAAAGACCGGCTTAGTCTCTTTCTATTATGGATCAGGTAAATTAGCTAAAGCTAGCTAAAGTTAGCGTGCGCCAGCTAGCTAGCTACAGTTCAACAACTATTGATTTAAGTTGTTCCTAATAGAATGTATTGTAACTAGAGGGTATTTCTAAATAGTAGTAATATCAAACTACAGGGATCGATATGATGACATGATCCTAGTTAGAAAGAAAATGCATAACGTTAGCTAACTAGCTAACTTAATTAGCTAGCAAACTAACTGTTTTATAAACTAAACAACCTAACTAACTACTAGCTAGACAAATATTAATTAAATATAAAGATAGTGGCACCCGCTAGGTAATAGTTGTCGTGTTGGCAAGTTTAGCTTTAGTTAACATTTGTTAGTTGTTGATTTCTATAAACAGGAATTCGACCTGTTTTTTTTTTTAGGATGATGTCATATTGCTGAGTCTACCTAATGTTGTTGCACTCTCAATCCCTACATTTCATAATGTAGCTTGTTGTGAAAACTGCACTGTCACTCTTCATCATAGGACTCTGAAGACCCGTCCAGCCCGTCTCCATCCTGCTCCACTGAACCCCAACCCATGGTGTCCCCTGGTCATGAAAGTAACCATGGTGACAAGGAGGAGGGTGACCAGGGTTGTCAGGAGATGGTTGCCTTGAGCCTCGACTACGGTGGTGAAATAAGACCAGGAATGAATGTTGCAGTCAAAGAGGCTGGCATGTACTGGGCATGGAATTGTACTGGTAGGTACTGTAATAATAAGGCTTTTCCACTAAGGTAACACCTGGGCTAAAGCCTATGGAAAGTCTCATTCCAAACCAGTGTTGCAATGGGGAAAAAACAATTATACATGTTAGTCATTTAGCAGACACTTATCCAGAGCGACTTACAGTAGTGAGTGCATACATTTTCACACTGGTCCTCTGTGGGAATCGAACCCACAACCCTGGTGTTGCAAGCACCGTGCTCTACCAACTGACCCACACAGTTTCTTTTTTAATGAATAGGCTAGTTGAGTCTGGTGTGGGAGTGCTGGGCTGAGCGAAAGCCTGCACACCCAGGACCAAATGAAGAATAACAACATTGAACTAGACTCACCTCCATCTCTGTTTATCTTTTCTTATCCACACAGGAGAGAGTTGCAATACAAACTCTGGTAGCGAGTGGAATCCTTCTGCATCGGAACAACCGGAACATTCTACATCAGAACAACCGGGACATTCTACATCAGAACAACCGGAACATTCTACATCAGAACAACCGGGACATTCTACATCAGAACAACCGGGACATTCTACATCAGAACAACCGGAACATTCTACATCAGAACAACCAGAACATTCTACATCAGAACAACCGGGACATTCTACATCAGAACAACCGGGACATTCTACATCAGAACAACCGGGACATTCTACATCAGAACAACCGGAACATTCTACATCAGAACAACCGGAACATTCTACATCAGAACAACCGGGACGTTCTACATCAGAACAACCGGAACATTCTGCATCAGAACAACCGGGACATTCTACATCAGAACAACCGGGACATTCTACATCAGAACAACCGGGACATTCTACATCAGAACAACCGGAACATTCTACATCAGAACAACCGGAACATTCTACATCAGAACAACCGGAACATTCTACATCAGAACAACCGGGACATTCTACGTCGGAAGAAAATGAAGAACCTGGATATTCTAAATTAGGAGTACTTGAACATTCTACATCAGAACAACCGGGACATTCTACGTCGGAAGAAAATGAAGAACCTGGATATTCTAAATTAGGAGTACTTGAACATTCTACATCAGAACAACCTGAACATTTGACATCAGGAGAACCCGAACAACACCAGGAGAGGCACACACCAGCTCTGACATCCCGCTGCTCCGTGTGTGGAAAAGACTGTAAACATTTATCAGCGCTAAAAGTCCACAGGAGATCCCACACAGGAGAGAAGCCTTACTCCTGCCTTGACTGCGGCAAGAGTTTTGCTCAAAATGGTACGCTGAAAGTCCACCAGAGGATGCACACTGGGGAGAAGCCTTTCCTCTGCGCAGACTGTGGCGAGAACTACCAAACCAACGGGAAGCTGATAGAGCACCAACGGAAACATCACCCAGAGAACGTGATCGACCCCTGGTGCACCGTGTGTAGACTAGCGTTCAGCTCTCAGCTCAAGCTGGAACGGCACCTGAAGACTCACACCGGGGAGAACCCTTACTGCTGCCCTTTCTGTAGCAAGAGGTTCTCCACCAAATGGAGCATGATGCAACACCAGCAGGTCCACAGTGGAGAGAAGCCCTACTCCTGCTCTGACTGTGGCAAGCGCTTCACTCATAGATCCACTGTGTCGACGCACGAGAGGAAACACTGCATTCACCGAATCCGAGTGGAGCGCCCCTCCGGAACAGGACAACGGGAGAACAGCAAACCCAGGAAGACTTACTCTTGCTCGGAGTGTGGAAGAGTTTGCCTGACGTTATCTTTTCTGCAGATACACATGAGAAAACACACGGGAGAGAAGCCGTACCACTGCCCCGAGTGTGAGAAGAAGTTCGCTACTAAATCCCAAGTGAAAGCTCACCAGCGAACGCACACTGGAGCGAAACGGTTCTCCTGCCCCGACTGTGGGCAGGACTTTGCTTATCTACGTGGTATGAAAGTGCACCAGAAGAAACGGCACGCTGAGCAGAATGCAACGTCGGACCAGCCTCCTATCAAAACCCACAGCTGCTCAGTTTGTGGACGACAGTTTTCTGCCAGGAATACTCTAGGAAGACACCTCCTGATCCACTCTGGGGTGAAGCCGCACAAGTGTGCCGAGTGTGGGAGGTGCTTCGCTCAGAAGAACAACCTGAAATCCCACCAGCTGACTCACACAGGAGAGAAGCCTTACAGCTGTGATCAATGTGGGAAGAGGTTCACTCGGAAAAGAGCTATGAAAATACACCAGCAGTCCCCCTGCGCTGTGATAGACGGTGAGAAGGGTCCCTAAATATAGGATAGCTATTATAGAGTATATATATACAGGCTAGCTATTTAAGTATAGGCTAGCTATTTAAGTACAGGCTAGCTATTTAAGTACAGGCTAGCTATTTAAGTACAGGCTAGCTATTTAAGTATAGGCTAGCTATTTAAGTACAGGCTAGCTATTTAAGTACAGGCTAGCTATTTAAGTACAGGCTAGCTATTTAAGTATAGGCTAGCTATTTAAGTACAGGCTAGCTATTTAAGTACAGGCTAGCTATTTAAGTATAGGCTAGCTATTTAAGTACAGGCTAGCTATTTAAGTATAGGCTAGCTATTTAAGTACAGGCTAGCTATTTAAGTACAGGCTAGCTATTTAAGTACAGGCTAGCTATTTAAGTATAGGCTAGCTATTTAAGGATAGGCTAGCTATTTAAGTACAGGCTAGCTCTTTAAGTATAGGCTAGCTATTTAAGTACAGGCTAGCTATTTAAGTATAGGCTAGCTATTTAAGTACAGGCTAACTATTTAAGTATAGGCTAGCTATTTAAGTACAGGCTAGCTATTTAAGGATAGGCTAGCTATTTAAGTACAGGCTAGCTATTTAAGGATAGGCTAGCTATTTAAGTATAGGCTAGCTATTTAAGTATAGGCTAGCTATTTAAGTATAGGCTAGCTATTGCTATTTAATGTTCCATATTGTACTTGTATTCATGAAGCATCTCAGAGTAGGAGTGCTGATCTAGGATCAGTTTAGCCTTTTAGATCATTAATGCGTAAGATTACATGGACAAGGATGACCTGATTCTAGATCAGTAAGATTACATGGACAAGGATGACCTGATTCTAGATCAGTAAGATTACATGGACAAGGATGACCTGATTCTAGATCAGTAAGATTTCATGGACAAGGATGACCTGATTCTAGATCAGTAAGATTACATGGACAAGGATGACCTGATTCTAGATCAGTAAGATTACATGGACAAGGATGACCTGATTCTAGATCAGTAAGATTACATGGACAAGGATGACCTGATTCTAGATCAGTAAGATTACATGGACAAGGATGACCTGATTCTAGATCAGTAAGATTACATGGACAAGGATGACCTGATTCTAGATCAGTAAGATTACATGGACAAGGATGACCTGATTCTAGATCAGTAAGATTACATGGACAAGGATGACCTGATTCTAGATCAGTAAGATTACATGGACAAGGATGACCTGATTCTAGATCAGTAAGATTACATGGACAAGGATGACCTGATTCTAGATCAGTAAGATTACATGGACAAGGATGACCTGATTCTAGATCAGCACTCCTCCCTCCTCTGAGACGCTTTGTGAACAAAGTCCCTGGTGTTGCAATACGGGAGAATAGAATGGAGGTCTTAGAACAGGGGTCGTCAACTCGGATGGTCGGGAACATAATTACTAATAATTTGTAGAATGCAAATTGACCTCAAAAAGCATAAACAGATACAATATTTGACTAAAACATAATTATTTTGCTCACATTTGTATATGATCACGTATCTCTCTATGCGTGGGAATACTTGACTTCCAAAATTAATATCAGTTGGAGCTGATTTCCTGGTGTTTTTACAGTCTTGTGCCTGCGGGCTGCCGGTTGGGGAACCCTGTCTTAGAACCTGAGCAGCACGGGATAAGAGGTTCAATTTAAGGGTGAAACCCAGCAGGTAACGAGAGCCATAGAGAAAATGGCACCATATTCCCTATGTAGTGCACTACTTTTGACCAGAGCCAAAGGGAAAGTGGCACCCTACATAGGAATAGGGTGCCACTTTCCCTATGGCTCTGGTCAAAAGTAGTGCGCTACATAGGAATAGTGTGCCACTTTCCCTATGGCTCTGGTCAAAAGTAGTGCGCTACATAGGAATAGGGTGCCACTTTCCCTATGGCTCTGGTCAAAAGTAGTGCGCTACATAGGAATAGGGTGCCACTTTCCCTATGGCTCTGGTGAAAGGTAGTTCCTTTAACTCCACTAACTCTGTGTTTATCCGTATTGTGTTCCCACAGCAGAGACCAGCCACCATGGCAGAAACACCAAGTTACAAACACCCAAGAAATCACTTCAAATTGAGGGTACCAAGAAATCGCCTACACTGGGGAGATCCAGGGCATCACCTACACTGGGGAGACCCAAGACATCACCTACACTGGGGAGACCCAAGACATCACCTACACTGGGGAGACCCAAGACATCACCTACACTGGGGAGATCCAGGACATCACCTACACTGGGGAGATCCAGGACATCACCTACACTGGGGAGATCCAGGGCATCACCTACACTGGGGAGATCCAGGGCATCACCTACACTGGGAAGACCCAAGACATCACCTACACTGGGGAGACCCAAGACATCACCTACACTGGGGAGATCCAGGAGATCACCTACACTGGGAAGACCCAGGACATCACCTACACTGGGGAGACCCAGGACATCACCTAGACTGGGGAGACCCAGGACATCACCTACACTGGGGAGACCCAGGACATCACCTACACTGGGGAGACCCAGGACATCACCTACACTGGGGAGACCCAGGACATCACCTACACTGGGGAGACCCAGGAGGACATCACCTACACTGGGGAGACCCAGGACATCACCTACACTGGGGAGACCCAGGACATCACCTACACTGGGGAGACCCAGGACATCACCTACACTGGGGAGATCCAAGACATCACCAAGACTGAGGAGACCCAAGACATCACCAAGACTGGGGAGACCCAGGACATCACCTAGAAGGGAAAAACCAGAGAGATCGGCTGCAGTTGGAAGACCTAACAGATCTTGTAAAATGAAGAATCCAATGAAAGTGCCTACAGAGGTAAGATCCAATGACATTTGGAATGTAAACTAGGGCTGCCCGACCCTGTTCCCGGAGAGCTCCCCTGTTCCCGGAGAGCTACCCTGTTCCCGGAGAGCTCCCCTGTTCCCAGAGAGCTACCAAGTTCCCGGAGAGCTACCCTGTTCCCGGAGAGCTACCAAGTTCCCGGAGAGCTACCCTGTTCCCAGAGAGCTACCAAGTTCCCGGAGAGCTACCGTCCTGTAGGTTTTTGCTTTAATCCAGCACACCTGATTCTAATAATTACCTGATTGATAAGCTGAATCAGGTTAGTTACAACTGGGATTGGAGTGAAAACCTACAGGAGGGTGGCGCTCCAGAAACAGGGGCCTTTTCTCAATTACACAAAAGTCTGTCTTCTCCTCGACTCCTCAGTCTTCCTCTCCTCTGTGAACAGGAAACTGGCAAGTGGTCGCCATATGGAGGAGAGTGTCAATTGGTTAATAAGTGCCTGGAGGAGTTTGCTCCCCTCCACGATTGCCTCTTCCGGTGGAGGATACTCTATTGTATCCTACCGCGGAAGAGTTTTGATATCCACAAGGAGAGGACGCAAGGAATCAAGCAAATCCAATTGAGATTCTCCCAGGGTTGGGCAGTCCTGATGTAGTCAGTCTCAAAATCTAGAACACATAAAATGGGCTCTAGTTAAGAACTCTCACCAGGGTTCTAGAGGACATGGGTGCATTCTAAACAGGAAGTGACTGCAACATTATTTTTTTTTCCAGGACATGACGCCCCGCCAGTCCGATGATGATGATGATGCTGTAGACTGCGACGTGGACGACCGGAATTGGTTACCTAGCAATGGACTAGAGGCGGAACCCATGAGTCCCAGCCAATCAGATGATGATGACGCTGCAGACTGCGACCGAGAATGGGAGGAGGGGGACAGGCACACCCCAGAGCAGAGGGAGAGTGGTGTGAGTATCTCCCAGTCAGAAAGGGATTCTTCAACCTCCTTGGATATCTGAGGATCCTCCTCTTGGACTTTCTCCTCCAATGCATTTATAGCAGGAGGTCCAGAGAAAGAGAGGAATCAAGGATTCTCCTCCAATGCATTTATAGCAGGAGGTCCAGAGAATGAGAGGAATCAAGGAAGGACTGCTGAGACTTTTGAGGATTGTAAATTCCTTGACCGGTAGGAGAGTGTTTCCTACCTGATTTGTACTGTCTCCCTTTTTGTGGTTTTCAGGACACGTCTCTCTCACCTCCCTCCGCCCCCCTGAAGAGCTGGGGTCCTGCCTCTCCCAGTACCTCTCTACTCTGGGGTCTGAAGAGGCTGTCTGTGCGGCTGGTCGACTGCAGAAAAATACAGAACAACAAGGGTGAGTGTGGATTTGACCAGGAGTTTTCAAACCTCTCCTCGGGGACCCCCAGCCGGTCCATGTGTTTGAACTATTTCTGAGCTAGCACACACGATTCCAATCGTCAACTAATCATCAAGCCGTTGACCAGGTGAATCAGGTGAGGTAGTTCAGGGCTACAACAACATGGTGAAACGTCTGGGGGTCCCCAAGGAGAGGTTTGAGAACCACTGGGTTAGACAACAATCTGTTTCTGAGGAAGTGAATTGATTGATCAATACGTATTAATTGACCCATGTTTGCTAAACCTATTTAATGTTGTATAGCGGCTCATCTGTATCGGATAGGGAAGATACTTTAAAGGCCTCCTCCAGGCTCCTTTTCACCTCATTTAACACCTGATTTACTTAACAAAAAGCACATCTCAATAAGTGGTCCAGGTAAGTCATTCCATAGCATAAGATGGGGTGGGGGGGCGGCTTTCCTCTTTTGTTCTCTATTGCTCCTCTATTGTTCCTGAAGCAAGGGGGGAGGCCGATGACATCAGAGGGCACCCATCAGACCAACTCCTTGAATGCCCTACTCCTTGAAGTTTGCAGTTGTCTAAAAAAACACTATTTTACTTTTTGACCCATTTGATTTTTGTAGTGTTTGTAATTTACGTCTTTAATACTGGTTTATTATTAAATACTTTGGAACAAATGCGGAACCTTAACGTCATGTCTTTGTTTCACAGCAGACAGCTCTAATGGTCGCTCGCTCAGTGGGAGGGGCTTGCCATCTGGAAAGGCCCCAGGGTCGAAAGTGATCCAGCAATCAGTCGATTTGGAGAAGCCTTACAGCTGTGATCAGTGTGGGAAAGGTTTTCTTACTCCAGTAGGTTTAAAGTCACACCAGATAGTACACTCAGGAGAGAAGCCTTACAGCTGTCGTGTGTGTGGGAAGAGTTTCGCTAGATCAGGTGAACTCGTAGTCCACCAGAGAGTACACACTGGAGAGAAACCCTTTCACTGCTCCGACTGTGGAAAGAGCTTTGCTGCCATTAGTTCGCTGATAACCCACCGGCGAAGACACACAGGAGAGAGGCCTTATAGCTGTGATCAGTGTGGGAAGAGTTTTGCTCAATCAACGGCTTTAAAATGCCACCGGCGAACACACACAGGAGAGAAACCGTACAGCTGTGATCAGTGTGGGAAGCGCTTTGCTTATTCACAGCTGCTGAAAGCGCACCAGCGAAAACACACAGGAGAGAAACCCGAAACACCTTACAGCTGTGATCAATGTGACAAGAGATTCACTATATTGAGCAAGTTGAAAATACACCAGAGAAAACACACAGGAGAGAAGCCTTACCACTGTGAAGTGTGCGGGAAGAGTTATAGGTTCTCTTGCATGCTGACATACCACCAGAAATCACACACAGGAGAGAAACCTTACAGCTGCGACGTGTGTGGGAAGAGCTTTGCTCATTCAAGCACCCTGGCAAGCCACAATCGTATACACACTGGAGAGAAGCCTTTCAGCTGTAAAGTATGTGGGAAGAGCTTTGCCCAGACAGCTACCCTGGCGGGTCACCTGCGAACACACACTGGAGAGAACCCGGATAACCCCGTGAGGAGGCTGAAGCAGAGTAGAAGAGGGGAAGAAGATGGAGGAGAGGCGTCGTACCTCTGCAGCGACTGTGGGAAATGTTTCTCCTCGTTAAGTAAATTGAACGTACACCAGAAGACCCACACAGCAGTGAAGTCCCACCTCTGCAGCGACTGTGGGAATAGCTATTACAGTGCATCACACCTTAGGGCGCACATGAGGTCCCACACCGAAGGAAAACCTTACCTCTGCACCGAATGTGGGAGGCGTTTCAAGCTCCCACAGACTCTGAAAAGACACATGCTGACACACACTGGAGAGAAACCCTGCCACTGCTCCATCTGTGGGAGGAACTTTGCGCATCACCACTCTCTGAAAATACACATGCGAACTCACACCGGAGAAAAGCCTTACAACTGCTCACAGTGCCACCAAAGGTTCTATTCGTCATGCAACCTGGTTTCTCATCAGCGCGTACACTCTGGAGAGAAGCCTAACCACTGCGTCGATTGTGGGAAACGTTTTAGCTCTAGGTCGAACTTACGTGCTCACCAGAAGTCATCACACGGCATAGAAACTTCACCAAAAGGGAAAAAGGCGCCAAAGACAAGCGCCAGCTGGGAAGACACCTCATCGCTGCTCTAATTGCGGCGAACAGTTTAAGTCTTTTGTCCAGCTTACATGTTCACGAGAAAACTCACAGGATAGAAATCCCACACCAGATGTTTCCTGATCAACCCTATCAACCCTGGATGGATGGAGATCATTACTGAGTTACTATGAAGGCATCCCAAATGGCACACCTGTGTATTCTATGATCAACCAGGGCTCCATTTTCCATGTGCAGCGCCAGCCCATGTTTTAAAGTCAAGCCAACAAGGTCTGAAGAAAACAGTGTTTGGTGATGAATATGGGTGTTTGTGTGTAGGTGCGTGGTTTGACCAATCAAATGTAGGAGTTTGAAGTATGGATTGTTTTTTTGTTTTGTTTTTTTATTCAGCTATAGAATTGACACATCATATAATGACATTTTTGTGCAAATTAATGAGCTGTCTATGTTAAACATAGTATTAGGTTTATCTTTTAGTTATCTGTCCTCTAAAAGAAACCCAAATAACATTATATTAAAATGGAACATGAAAGAAATAAACCCCACTACTGCTGCTCTGACTGTGTGCAGTTTTCACCAATCAACGTAGGAGTTTGAACGGTCATGAATAATACTGTATAGTTGATGACCAGGGCCGATTTTTAAACAGCTAAAACAAGAGACTAATAAACCACCCCCACACCATAACACCTCCTCTTCCATGCTTTACGGTGGGAAATGCACATGCGGAGATCATCTGTTCACCCACACCATAACACCTCCTCCGCCATGCTTTACGGTGGGAAATGCACATGCGGAGATCATCTGTTCACCCACACCATAACACCTCCTCCGCCATGCTTTACGGTGGGAAATGCACATGCGGAGATCATCCGTTCACCCACACCACGTCTCACAAAGCCACGGCGGTTGGAACTAAACATCTCAAATTTGGACTCCAGATCAAAGGACACATTTCCACTGGTCTAATGTCCATTGCTCGTGTTTCTTGGCCCAAGCAAGTCCCTTCTTCTTATTGGTGTCCTTTAGTAGTGGTTTCTTTGCAGCAATTTGACCATGAAGGCCTGATTCACACAGTCTCCTCTGAACAGTTGATGTTGAGATGTCTGTTACTTGAACTCTGTGAAGCATTTATTTGGGCTGCAATTTCTGAGGCTGGTAACTCTAATGAACTTATCCTCTGCAGCAGAGGTAACTCTGTGTCCATTCCTGTGGCAGTCCTCATGAGAGCCAGTTTCATCATAGCGCTTGATGGTTTTTGTGACTGCACCAAAACTTTAAAAGTTCTTGAAATGTTCCATATTGACTGACCTTCATGTCTTAAAGTAATGATGGACTGTTGTTTCTCTTTGCTTATTTGAGCTATTCTTGCCATAATATGGACGGTCTTTTACCAAATAGGGCTATCTTCTGTATACCCCCCTACCTTGTCACAACACAACTGATTGTCTAAAACGCATTAAGAAGGAAAGAAATTCCTGTTAATTGAAATGCATTCCAGGTGACTATCTCATGAAGCTGGTTGAGAGAATGCCAAGAGTGTGCAAAGCTGTCATCAAAGCAAAGGGTGGCTACTTTGAAGAATTTCAAATATAACATATATTTTGATTTGTTTAACACTTTGGTTACTAAATGATTCCATATGTGTTATTTCATAGTTTTGATGACTTCGCTATTCTACAATGTAAAAATAAATACCAAACATTTGACTGGTAGTGTATATTCAGTTTCAATATGGTATGTATTGCATTCATTATCTTTGTATCAAGTTGACTAACTATTTCATATATTCAACTTCTCGGATGCATTCATATTCAGTTCTATAAATTCAGATTCAAAACCAGAGACAACATCCTGGTAATTTGCATAAAACCAGAGACAGCATCCTGTTAATTTGCATAAAACCAGAGACAACATCCTGGTGCCAAGAAAGCCAAGAAGCCAAGAAAGGTAGAGGAGAACAGATAGAATCAAACGCTCTGTGTGGTAAACAGAAGCTTCCGGCGGTTTCTGAAGCCAATGTGGCACGTTGAATTCGTCCACCTATGAATTCTTCTCTAGCGTTTGAACCGTTTCCCTGGAACATGGACATGCCTTCCCACTGGGCACACACTGGTTGAATCAACGTTGTTTCCACGTCATTTCAATGAAATTTGGCCCCAATAAGAATTCAGTTGAATATCCCTGTGATAGCCCTTCTAAGGATAGCCGTTCCACTCTTGCTATCTCGCTATTGTCTGTGTTAGCTCACTTAGCTAAAGCTAAGGGACGAGTTCAGGAAGCTAACACAAGTCTTCAAGTCTCCAGCAAGGTTACTCATCATAAGAGTGTGGTTCATTGAACCACCTCAACCCCCTTTGACCTCTGTTACATTTCACCTCCCCTGTGACCTCTGTTACATTGACCTCATACTCAGAGATCACAGCACCAATATAACTGGTGGGTGGTCCTCTGTAGCTCAGCTGGTAGAGCACGGCGCTTGTAATGCCAGGGTAGTGGGTTCGATCCCTGGGACCACCCATACACAAAAATGTATGCACGCATGACTGTAAGTCGCTTTGGATAAAAGCGTCTGCCAGATAAAAAATACACCTTATGGGAACAGCAGGGACTGTGACGCAACACAAACATAGACACATGCATACAAACACACGATAACATACACACTTTACACACACGTACACATTTTTTGTGTTGTATATATGTGGTAGTAGACTAGGGGCCTGAGGGCACACAATATGTTGTGAAATCTGTTGTAAATGTATTGTAATGAATTAAAAAATGTATAACTGCCTTAATTTTGCTGGACCCCAGGAAGAGTAGCTGCTGCCCCGGCAGGACCTAAAGGGGATCCATAATAAACCCCAGGAAGAGTAGCTGCTGCCTCGGCAGGACCTAAAGGGGATCCATAATAAACCCCAGGAGGAGTAGCTGCTGCCCCGGCAGGACCTAAAGGGGATCCATAATAAATACAAATACAAACAACACTTTCTGTGACAAACAGGAGCAGACAGATCTGTGACCCATTTCATGAGAGTGCAACAAAGGTGGTTTAGTGATCCATGCATGTGATGAGCAACCTTGCCTGAGACCTGAAGACGTGTTCGTTTGAGTCATGGGGTTCTAACCCAGGTCTCCTATGCGCCAGACAATGCAACGTTTCAGGTCTCAGACCAGTTACTCATGTTCCAGAGAGCTTTCAGGAATGGCGTCATAATACCTTACGGGCAAAACGGTTAGAGTGTTTGATTCTATCTGTTCTCCTCTACCTTTCCTGGCTGGCAAAGTGCCAGGATGTTGTCTGGTTTTGAATCTGAATACATCTGAGGAGTTGAATATGTGAAACTTTGATAAACTTGAAATGATAGTTTGTAAACTTCATACACGGAAAATGAATGCAATATCTACCATATTGAAACTGAATATATAAATATTGAATTTGAATATTGTATTAAATTGAAATTTAAAACTGAATGCAATATTAAAAAGAAAGGAGGACCAAGGCACTCTTCATATAATTAATTTAAATGCCTTTATTAGTCTGGAATGTTCAATAGAAACAAGGTTGTTTGTTTTAATCCGACGCGTTTCGGCTGCATGGCCTTCGTCAGGGAGTACAAAGAAATAATACAATGTCCTCTTTTGAACAGCTTTTCCAATTAGCCCTAATTTGAAGAGGGAGTGGTTACAAAGTTGATTGGACACACCTAGTAAGCAATACCATACACATTAAAAAGTGAAATACTGTAACTATGTTATCATACAAATACAACTCCAAGTTAGAAGTATCAGAACACTTAGAAAGGTAATTCTAACCTTAAATATGACTGGGAAAAGTGTCAAAAATAAGAAAGCAATATATTCCGTAGTACACTAGAAACCAGTAAAACATGAACAACAACAGTCTAAACATAGCTGAGGGCAATTGAGCACAATGTCCACTAGATGGCAGCAAATGGACCTATCACAACCCTACAGGAAGGGGGAGAAATCCATATCTTCATTTAAACCAGGGTATTTAGTGGCCTGTAGTTGGTAAATCCAAAAACGTTCCCTTTGGTTTAACTGTTTAAGACGGTCCCCTTTTCTAATAGAGGCTGGAATATGATCAATACCCATAGCTTGTAGGGAGGCAGGGTTACCATGGTGTAAGGACTTGTAGTGCCTTGCCATGGGGTAGTCTTCATTGCTTAACCATATGGCGTACTTGTGTTCCGCTAAGCGGTCTTGAAGGCTTCTCTTTGTCCGTCCAATGTAGAACACCTTGCACTGTGGACATTCCAGTCTATAGATGACATGAGTGGTTTTGCAGTTAATTAAATGCTTGACGTAATACTCTATTTTGGAAGCTGTGTCAACAAAATACTTTTTCTGTGCAATATTTCTGCAATGGTTGCACTGGTTACATTTAAATGAGCCCTTGGGTTTGTGGTCAAGCCAAGTTTTTTGAGAGTCACCCGGAAGATAACTGTGGACTAATTTGTCATTTAGGGTAGGACATCTCTTAAAGCTTATGACTGGTGGCTCAGGAAAGACTTGGCGTCGTAGCTTATCACTTTGGATGATTCCCCAATTATTTTTAATGATTATTTTAATGTTTTCTGCTTCAGTGCTGTATTTTGTAACAAAATACACTCTCTCTGATGGATCAGTAGGCACTCCCCTTCGCAAACAAGTAATCTCTGCCAAGTAATCCAGCCCTTATACAGTGGGGAAGAAAATTATTTAGTCAGCCACCAATTGTGCAAGTTCTCCCACTTAAAAAGATGAGAGAGGCCTGTAATTTTCATCATAGGTACACGTCAACTATGACAGACAAATTGAGAGAAAAAAATCCAGAAAATCACATTGTAGGATTTTTTATGAATTTATTTGCAAATTATGGTGGAAAATAAGTATTTGGTCACCTACAAACAAGCAAGATTTCTGGCTCTCACAGACCTGTAACTTCTTCTTTAAGAGGCTCCTCTGTCCTCCACTCGTTACCTGTATTAATGGCACCTGTTTGAACTTGTTATCAGTATAAAAGACACCTGTCCACAACCTCAAACAGTCACACTCCAAACTCCACTATGGCCAAGACCAAAGAGCTGTCAAAGGACACGAGAAACAAAATTGTAGACCTGCACCAGGCTGGGAAGACTGAATCTGCAATAGATAAGCAGCTTGGTTTGAAGAAATCAACTGTGGGAGCAATTATTAGGAAATGGAAGACATACAAGACCACTAATAATCTCCCTCGATCTGGGGCTCCACGCAGGATCTCACCCCGTGGGGTCAAAATGATCACAAGAATGGCGAGCAAAAATCCCAGAACCACACGGGGGGACCTAGTGAATGACCTGCAGAGAGCTGGGACCAAAGTAACAAAGCCTACCATCAGTAACACACTACGCCGCCAGGGACTCAAATCCTGCAGTGCCAGACGTGTCCCCCTGCTTAAGCCAGTACATGTCCAGGCCCGTCTGAAGTTTGCTAGAGTGCATTTGGATGATCCAGAAGAGGATTGGGAGAATGTCATATGGTCAGATGAAACCAAAATATAACTTTTTGGTAAAAACTCAACTCGTCGTGTTTGGAGGACAAAGAATGCTGAGTTGCATCCAAAGAACACCATACCTACTGTGAAGCATGGGGGTGGAAACATCATGCTTTGGGGCTGTTTTTCTGCAAAGGGACCAGGACGACTGATCCGTGTAAAGGAAAGAATGAATGGGGCCATGTATCGTGAGATTTTGAGTGAAAACCTCCTTCCATCAGCAAGGGCATTGAAGATGAAACGTGGCTGGGTCTTTCAGCATGACAATGATCCCAAACACACCGCCCGGGCAATGAAGGAGTGGCTACGTAAGAAGCATTTCAAGGTCCTGGAGTGGCCTAGCCAGTCTCCAGATCTCAACCCCATTGAAAAATTTTGGAGGGAGTTGAAAGTCCGTGTTGCCCAGCGACAGCCCCAAAACATCACTGCTCTAGAGGAGATCTGCATGGAGGAATGGGCAAAAATACCAGCAACAGTGTGTGAAAACCTTGTGAAGACTTACAGAAAATGTTTGACCTGTGTCATTGCCAACAAAGGGTATATAACAAAGTATTGAGAAACTTTTGTTATTGACCAAATACTTATTTTCCACCATAATTTGCAAATAAATTAATAAAAAATCCTACAATGTGATTTTCTGGAGAAAAAAAATCTCATTTTGTCTGTCATAGTTGACGTGTACCTATGATGAAAATTACAGGCCTCTCTCATCTTTTTAAGTGGAGAACTTGCACAATTGATGGCTGACTAAATACTTTTTTCCCCCACTGTACCTGTATCTTTCAGGACCTGAACGCTGTAACCCCGATTCAAGAAGCGATTCTCCAATTCAGCAGATTTGACACTGTAGTCTGTTTCCTGATCGCAAATTCTTACGGACTCTTTGGAATTGGCCGTATGGAATATTCTCTTTTAGCCTTTTTGGGGTGAAAGCGGTCTGCCCTCAGAATGGTATCCCCCATCTGTAGGCTTCCTAAAGATTGATGTGTGCAAACAACCTTTGTCATTTTTACTAATGTCGAGGTCCAAAAAATTTATGTTATCCTTGCTGTACTCCATAGTTAGTTTGATGTTAGGATTCTGTTAAGGTATTGGTGGAAGGAAATATGTTCATCTTCTGAGCCGGACCAAAACAGGCAAACATCATCAATATAGCGTCCCCACCATATAATCCGGTCAAAGAAATGGTTATTAGAAGGATCCAAAATGAAGTCATTTTCCCATTTACCCAAGTACAAACCAGCGTAGGAAGGGCTGTAGCAAGCTCCCATGGCACATCCTTTGACCTGTTTAAAAATACGGTCCTGGAAGATAAAGATGTTATGATTAAGAGTCCATTCAGTCAGTGAGACAATGAATTCTGTAGGAGGCATCTCAGTTTCAGGTCGGGGACTCAAGAAATGGTGCATAGCTGCCAAACCTTGTTCATGTTCAATGGTGGTGTATAGAGACTCCACATCCATGGTGACTAAAAAAAAAGCTCTACCTATATTATTCAATTCCTTCATTTTCTTCAACACGTCTGTGGTATCTTGAAGGTAGGCTGGGAGTGACGTCAGAAAAGGCTTAATAAAGTAATCAATGTACTTAGAGATGGGTTCTGTCAGACTTTCATTACCACTAATGGACTGGCCTGCCTGGGGGATTTTCAAGATTTTTGTGTACTTTTGGAAGAAGGTAAAAAAAGAAGCCATACGCGGACTGCCATTGAAAATACATTTTAACTCGTTGTCTGAAATGTAGCCATTCTCCTTAGCTTCTGTGAGGATCCCTTTCAATTCAGTTTTTAGGTCCTCTGTAGGGTTGAAGGTAAGAGATTGGTAGAATTCATCATTGTCTAATTGACGGTACGCTTCTGTCACATATTTGTCTTTACTCCACACTACTGTAGCGCCACCTTTGTCTGCTTTTTTAACCACTATCCGTTCATTTTTGGACAATGATTCAACTGCATCCCTCTCTGTCTTAGAAAGGTTACGTCGTGTTTGGTTGGAGTCAATTTTACCCTTAAAACAGATTCTCCACATAAAAATTCACCTTTTTGGCAAATGTATTTAGTGTGGCATTCTGGACGATGGGACAAAAAGGTGGACTTGGGCTTAAAAGGTGTTTTTGAGGGAACAGAAACTGCCTGACCTGAGACACTGGTGTCTGTAGTTGGAGAGATGTTTTGCTTGTACCAGGCCTTCAGATGTAGATTCCTGTAGAAACTAAATAGGTCAATCTTTGTATTAAATTCATTAGTTGAGGATGTGGGGGCAAAGGACAGTCCTTTAGACAATACCCTTATGCAATCATCAGAAAGGGGGTTCTCCAGAAAGGTTGATCACAGCCTTGTTCTGGTCCTGCTCCGTGTGGTTGGATAGTCTTGATTTCTTCCTCCCCCTCCGTGTTGGCCTCTTCTGCGTCCTCTCCCTCTCTTGTTGAGGTACCTGCGTGACTCCTCTTCCTGATCTAAAAAATATTGGGATGAGCTGGCCTCTGAGTGTCTGGGGTGATCCTCATCGTCACTGCTTGTAAAGTTGAAAGAAACAGACCTAGGCTTCCTCCTCTGCGGATGTGATTCTGAATTCTTGCGCGTTGGTTTTCTCCAGGCAAAGACCCCCGCCATCTCTATAGTCTACTTCATCTCTTCTAAATGTTCTTAGCTTGTCTTGCTTCAATGTCAGAGTGAATGCGTCTACTTTCCCTTTCAAGATCTCATCACATTGTGCTTTGTTGGAATTGTCACTGTGTTCTGTGATTTTCCTTTTTACTTCTTCAACTTGTCTGTCCTTTTAAGATTCTTCTATTAGAAGTAGCATTAGGTCAAAAGAATGCAGGTTGAGAATAGCCTCCCATTTATCTCTAAATTCAGTTTTATCTTGTGCTCCAGTAGCTGTGAACTTCATAACACGGAGTCCTCTAGGGATTAGGCCTTTCCTCCAATAGTCAGACAAGGTGATAGAATTGAGGTCAGGTTTGGTATCTTTCTCCATAAGGTGTTGCAAGTCTCTGTAAGCCTTGTTTAAGTCTATTCCAGTATTCTCTGTGGCTGTCATCTCATCTAGCAATGAGGCAGTGGTAATAATCATTTGGCCCTCTTCACGGGAATAGGAACATCTTGAAGCCTCTTGGGTAAAATCCATAGTTAGAGTTGTTAAATGTCCCCAAAAACACAGAAAAAAAGGACTGTGGAGCTGCTTCCTCTAAGCACCACCCAAGTGCTATGCTTAACTAGTAGAAAGAGGAGGAAGGGAAGCGCTACTAAGGTACACAATAGTAAATGTTGGTAGACATAAGGTGCTCTTTGGTCAAAGGGGTGAATTGGTCAGTTAATGACGTAATACTCCATTTTGGAAGCTGTGTCAACAATGAATATTAATTCAATTCAGTTTCAAATCATGAAATACAAGATCAATTTACCAATTCAATTATTTAATTTTTGCATCAGAAATTAAAAAAATATTAAATTAAAATGTAATATCCTAATACAAATTCAAAATTATGGAATTCAAATACAATTTCTCTGAAATTGCTCCATAACAGCAAACCTGTGAGAGGACTCGCTCTGCTAGTAGTTCTAGGTTTGTATTCAGTACTCAAGACCAATCTTTTAGTTAATTTGACCATTGTGAAAAATAATTACTGCATAAATACTGCAATGTGGTTTGGATTGAATTGAGCCCCTAATCTTCATTTTCAAGGTGATTATTGCGGTTTTCTTCCCAACACAATACCACAATAAACGTGAGTCCACGTTTCAAAGATACACTTTTTGGCCTCTTGGGGGATTCGAATTTACACTGCAAGGGGCAATAGATGCCAGGAAGTCGGCACTTTAACACTGTGAGCTAACTAACTGCACAGAGCTGTACTTGCTTGCGATGCGCATAAATGTATTATCAGAAAGTGCCAGTTCACTTCTGGTAAGTATTCTTTAGTAAGGAAGTGTTGGGATCAGGTACAACTACGTTTACCCACTCCCAAAATGAATATTTATGAGCAATTACCCCCATCCACAACTTCTCAACTGAATGCAAAAAAAATTTTGTTGGGTGAAGGGATTGGGCAAAGGCTGAAATTGGGATTGACAGTTACCCTTTAATGGGGGACTTTTATTTTGAAGGCGAACCCTAAATTCCACAATTGTGACTAATCCTTATTGTGGCTAGCTTCACATAGGTGCTTAGTTAATCGGACCATTTACATTGACATGTTTAGTCATTTAGCAGACGCTCTTATCCAGAGCGACTTACAGTTAGTGAGGGCATACATGATTTCATACTGGAGTAGGCTATATCAGGGTGACCGCTAGAGCACAGTTATTGCAGTGATTGTCACCAAAAATGTACAACTACTACGTCATTAATGTCTACATTTTTAATTTTAAAAAAAACTAACAATTACTCCATTCAAAACTGAATGATTCTGAACCCTCTACGAGTTCCCATGCTCAAAATCGCGCCAAATATGTTGGCGTTGAACAAGAAATTATGGTTTTAGGACAAAGCCAGATACCTCAATCCCTCATTGGTTGCTTTGATAAAAGTCAAACGTGCTCAGTGTCAATTGTGAGGACTGAGGTGTATGGGGGCGGAGCTTATGATTGACAGACACTGCTCCTCCCTCCTACCTGTGTGACGGTGCTCTCCTCGTAAAAATCTCTTCTCTCGAATTGAATAGGTGCATCACAAGAAGTTTTCATTATACAATGTGTAAATGTGATTTTTGAAAAGAAAAAAAAAACATGCATATCTGTATTCCCAGTCATGTGAAATCCATCGATTAGGGCCTGATGAATTTATTTCAATTGACCTATTTCCTCATATGAACTGTAACTCAGTAACATCTTTGAAATTGTTGCATGTTGCGTTTCTATTTTTGTTCAGTATATAAAAACCAGGAGGCTTTTGGAAAGCCTCATAAAGAAGGGCAGTGATTGGTAGATGGGTAACAATGACAAATCGGACAATGAATATCTCTTTAAGCCATGGTCAAGTTAATAATGATGCTGTGGATGATGTATTAAACCAGACACATCAAAGATGTAGTCGTCTTTCTGAACTGAGCTGCAGGACAGGAAGGAAACTGCTCAGGGATGTCACCATGAGGCCAATGGTGATTTTAAAAACAGCTACGGAGTTCAATGGGTGTGATGGGAGAAAACTGAGGATGGATCAACAACTGAACACTGAACAAAAATATAAATACAAAAAGGTGCTGGTACTCATTTTGGGTGCCGGTATTATATTTAGTTGCAGAAACTCTGCAATACTTTGTTGAGCTATTATTCTATGAGAGGTGCAGGAACTCAAACAGTTGAACATTTTGAGGTGATGGAATGTGAATAATTGTTAAATATTTCGCCCCTCCTGTGGTTTCCAGCACAACTCTAGCCCAACCCCTCTCCGCCCTCACGGAAGCCCCGGGTTTTGCCTCTCCCGGTAACGCCTTACCGCTGGGTATGAAAAGGGTGTCTGTGCGGCTGGTGGACTGCAGGAAAACACCGGGGCTGAGTGGAACTACGGGACGAGGAGACGTGGAGAAGGCGGGAGATTTGACTAATCAGGAGGTTTTTATAGGATCAGAAACACAATTAGCTTTTTTGCAGTGTTTCATTTCAAATCAAATCAAATCGTATTTGTCACATGCGCCGAATACAACAGGTGTTGACCTTACAGTGAAATGCTTACTTACAGCCCTTAACCAACAATACAGTTTTAAGAAAAATAAGTGTTAAGTAAAAAATAGATAAGTAAAAAATAATGTACATGTAGGTAGAGTTAAAGTGACTATGCATGGATAATAAACAGAGTAGCAGCAGCGTAATAGAGGGAGGGAGGGGGGGGGGGGGGGGGGGGGGCTCGTCAATGCAAATAGTCCGGGTAGCCATTTGATTAGCTGTTCAGGAGTCTTATGGCTTGGGGGTAGAAGCTGCTAAGAAGCATTTTGGACCTAGAATTGGCACTCCGATACCGCTTGCCGTGCGGTAGCAGAGAGAACAGTCTATGACTAGGGTGGCTGGAGTCTTTTGACAATTTTTAGGGCCTTCCTCTGACACCGCCTGGTATAGAGGTCCTGGATGGCAGAAGGCTTGGCCCCGGTGATGTACTGGGCCGTAGCACTACCCTCTGTAGTGCCTTGCGGTCGGAGGCGGAGCAGTTGACGTCCCAGGCAGTTTGCAGTGTTTACGTCCACCTTCACATGACGTAACAGTGAAACATTTTGTGGAAAGATGATAAGAGGACTTCGCAAAGATGGTGTACGCCATATGGATATCTTTTACAATACTGTATTTAGTTTCATACTTGAAATTGCATCGAAGTGTATAGCTGCATCCACTGATGTTCTCGTTCACACAGGAGAAAGACATGACTATAGTGGAGCCTCAACAACATCATGATACTGACGAGGCAGCATCTTGGTGAAGATAAAATCAGAACTTTAAGACGAATAAAGAGGAGCCGTATTAGGGAAGTGATACTAGGCCAATGTTGAGTTTATTTATGTCAATCTATACGCGACTGCTCTGGCCTGGTCTGTGTTTTTTTTGGGGGGGAGCAGTGAGTCAAAGCAGACGTTGCTGCCTTGCTAAAAATGATAACCGTCTCTACCGGAGGACTCAGCTCTCGAACTACAAAATACAGCTCAAACTACAAAAGCCAGGACAACTTTAACTGAACGTCGTGAAGGATCTAGCTACAAACGGCAGTTATTTGAAACGTGGAACGTCGGAGAGAGACTTGCTAGTAGCTACATAGCTAACTATAGCAATGGATCAGGTGAGTTAGCTGGCTTGCTATCTACCAATGTTACCTCGTTTATTCTGTTGTGGGTTCTGCTCTGACGATAGATTACTTAATTAAAAAGTTGCAGTGTCACAATAACAATCACCCACAGCTAGGGTAGCTCTCTTTTCATTAATCGCCATTTTATGCATCCGACCCCGGCTGTGTGCAATTTAGTAGTAATCTCGGCATTTAGCTAATTCCCCGTGAATGTGGAACAGATGGTCACTAGCTAGCTATTTGGCCTACTTGGCAAAGACAGAAGCCCCGCTTAGTTCAACAATGTCGTTTCTTAAAATCGGAATAAACCTAACCTTAAATTAAAGGTGCTACGCGTAATGTATCCCCCATGTAGAAACTAGATGACTTGCAATAGCACTAGGCTTCATTCAAAACGAATCTCCCCTCATCCCATTTCCCTTGTAACATGGCGGAGGCTTGCTCTTGAGCCTTTTCTCTTAGGTTTTGGTCCAACAGCTTCAAACATCTGTAAAAACGATATTTTATGTTATTGAAAATATATTTCACAGCGATTTCAATGGTACAATGATTCCCTACATTATCCAGTGCTTGTTTTCGCACATAAACTGAAATATTATTAACCAGGCGAAATTGAGCGAACAGTGTCGAATTCTAGCAACCAGGAAATGACTATTTCTACATTGGCCGCTTGACCCGATTTCCACTATATATCACAAACAGAGTCAAAACAGCTTTCCCATTTTGACAACAGATGCAGGCCGGGTGGGAGAAATCAATAGACGAATATCACAGCCAATCACAACACTGGCGGGTAAGTAATACTGAGAAACACCATCATTCCACTATTACTGAATATATATTAAGGACATTTTCAGAAATTAGAAGGCAAAAAAAATACTAAAAAATAACTATGCGTAGCACCATTAAGACCAAAACTCAAATGTTTGAACCCAAATGTTATGTGGTCCTCTGTAGCTCAATTGGTAGAGTATGGCGCTTGTAACGCCAAGGTAGTGGGTTCGATCCCCGGGACCACCCATACGTAAAAATGTATGCACACGTGACTGTAAGTCGCTTTGGATAAAAGCGTCTGCTAAATGGCATATTATTATTATATGATATAGCCTTTGACTTTGCAGCTTGGCTATCTAGTGAAAAGGGGGCGGGGCTATATGGACACGCCTGGTGCCCAAATAAATGACGTATGTCGCGCAGCTGAGAGTTGTGGAGACCAATGGATTCGGTTCAGTTAGTTGTCCTGATGATCTATTCCCACTTCCCAGATAGCTAGTTTCTGCTGGCTAGCTGGCAGCATGGCGCTAGTTAAAACTTGTCAAAGAAAGTGATGTTTATTTTCGATGGGCGAGGGGAGAAATAGCTTGTAGTAGTGGTCACCATGACATGCCAATTAGCTAATGTAACGACAAGCCAGTGCGAATGACTAGTGCAATGGTGTTGTATAGAGGTGCTTGCTAGCCTCTTCGATCTCTCGGAGTGAAGAGGCTTTTGCCTGCTGACGTGAGTTGCTTCCTACTGGGCAGCAGTTGCTTTGTTGTATCGGGTGAATGCTGGCAATTATTGCTGTCAACAAAGAGTCCGCTTAGGCTGCACCATGATTAGAGGCTTTTATTAATATCACAAGGTTACAGCATAAGTTACAGACCCGCGGTGTCTGGAGAAGCCCCGTCCCAAATTAATCTGAATGCTTCTCCCCGCTCTTCGTCTAGGTCCTACTTATAAACAATGCAAACAGATGGGTTGCTCCCTTTTCTGGCCAATCACCAGTCTCCCCTGGGGCGTCACCCTCCAAACGGCTACATTTGAACTAAGATAAACAACATTCCATTTCTTCATAAAAACATTTAACAAAGGCATAATCCTAATACACGACAGCTTCCTACTGGGCAGCAGTTGCTTCCTACTGGGCAGCTGTATCAGATGTCGCTGGCGGTAGCTAACCAATTTGTTCCATCCCACTTGATTTTTTTTCAAGTATGATAGCAGCCTTGTAATATTGGTAGTAACTATCTGGATATCACCGTGATACAGTCTAATGCTCAGTCGGGAGAGTTTGCGTTGCAAGCCGGTAACACGACAACACGTGGCAGTGTCCTTCACTCCTGCTTGCCGCAGTACGGGAGGGAAGTAGCTAGAAAGTGTAGCTAATATCAGGGCAGGGTGACCACTAAACCACATTTATTGTAGTGATTTTTTTACTACGGCATTAACGTCAAAAACATTTTTTATACTAACAATTACTCCGATAAAAACGGAATGAGCTCCTAAGTCCTAGCTAGCTGGGAAGCTCTCATCAGGACGACTGACTGAACCGAATCCGTTCGTCTCCACTCGAGTCTCGCTGCGTGACATAAGTCATCAATTTGGGGCACCAGGCGTATCCGTATAGCCTCTCCCAGTAGAAACTGGAACGGATCGAAACCAGATGGGGGTGGAGAATCAACTAGCCTATTGTATAACTCAGGACAACTTTAGAGCTCAATTTTGTCACACAGTGCTTCTCTAATAGAAATCCCTGATCACGCTTATAGGCGATATCATGGCAGGAACACATCATCGGGTCTAACGGTCGTCACGCGCTGAACTGCGCATGTGCAGGCCGTCAAATCAAAGGCAATCCTTTTCGATATAAAGTTGATTTTGATGAACATTTTAAATTAAAGTGTCCCCAAAAAAAGAAACAAATAAGTGTTAAACAGTTTGACCAGGTTGTAGTAATGACATGTTCAGCTACTGGTTTGAGTCTAGGTTGTGCCTTTTGTAGAAATCGAGAAAATGAACTAATCCAGATTGTTTCACCTCTCAATTACTTCTCAAACACCTCGGTCCGGTCTGCTTCGCAAGTGTTCCCGGAAGTACCGCGATGTTGAAACTCTATGGTATCACTTAGCAGAGCTGTTTATATTAACAGAAGGCTCTGTCAACTATCATTATAATAAGCACCCATTTAGCTCCTATTTCTCACCTCAGACCTGTTTGCTTGTAGAGCTGGGCGCTGAGGGATTTACAAATGGAGAGAATATATATAAAGGATGTTGGTGATTGTAAATTAACTTATTAAGAGCATTGAGATGCAATATGATGCTGTGATTTTGTGTTGCATGTCCAGGGGGCTGTATGGAACGTAAATCATTGTTGAACATTCCTCCCCTCCTGTGGTTTCCAGGACAACGCTAGCCCGCACCCCTCCACCCTCCCTGAATCTCTGGGTCGTGCCTCTCCTGGCAGTGCCTTACTGTTGGGTCTGAAGAGGGTGTCTGTGCGGCTGGTGGACTGCAGGAAAACAACGGGGCTGAGTGGAACTACGAGAGGAGGAGACAAGGAGGAAGAGGGAGATTTGGCTGATCAAAGTAAAAGACTGTTGGGTCTGAAGAGGGTGTCTGTGCGGCTGGTGGACTGCAGGAAAACACCGGGGCTGAGTGGAACTACGAGAGGAGATGAAGATGAGGAGGGAGATTTGACTGATCAAAATAAGTAGGAGGTTTATGTAGGAGCAGAATTAGTTTATCTTGGTTGTGTTTACTTTGGACTTCAACCTTCACATCGAGAAGAAAAATAAGCTATCCTACTAGGAGCATGAAAAACTACTCATCTCCTGGCGGCACACATTTAAAAGAAAATGTTTTTATAATAAATATTCTGCACTAGCATAAAAAAAAAAAAAATATTATGACCATTATGAATAACTGAATTGTGTAGTAGAGCTTAAATAATCCTTAAACATGATTAGGAAGTGGAATCTGGACCAGTGGTGAGAATCCTTATTCAGCATCAACACCTGTAGAAGTTATTCAATGGCACTGCTTGATGACTTACAGGAAGTACAGGTTGTTTAACGTTGTCTCGAGACACCGTGACACGTCAACACACAAGAAAACTATATTTAGGGAAGTGTCTTCAAGACATGCCATTTTTTTTTTCTAGGCCAAGGCTGTTGATCCGACTTTTCTGGACCCCCTCTTCCCGACAGCTTGAAGGTCCCAAAACTTCTTGCGGGATTCTCTACTTTACGCTCAGTCTCTGCTCTACTCATTCGGCTGCTCAGAGAACAGGCTACTCTGGCAAATGGTGCTTGTTTTAAGTTAGATCAAAGCTGAATCAATGTCTGCAAGATCACATAATGATAGGATTCTACGTAACAGAACCCAATATAACAGAGCACGTAGAGACTGTGTGTAAATTAAGAGAATCCCGTACATCCACATGCGCAGAAGCTTCAGGACATTTAGCTGTCGAGAAGAGGAGTCCGGAAAAGTCGGATCTGTAGCCGCTCCGTTTTTATATTAGTGGCTTGAGAGATACCATAAAATGTTTGAAGACATGGCATTATGTCTCAAGACATGTCTTCAAAATAAGATGTCTTAAAAAGTATCTATGTCTTGAAGTGTCTCAAGACTTCACAACTTGGTGATGGCTGGGTATATAGGAGGTTTATAAAAGATCAGAAACACATTTTTGCAGTCTTCACTTTGGACTTCAAATGTCAGATTGTGTGTTGGAGAACCATGTTGGTGGTATTAAAGCGGACAGACGGTGTGATGAAACATTTACATATCTTTTGTTGTTGGATCATACTTTAATTTGCATCATACTTTTAATTGCAAGTGTGTATCAGTGTATTCGCTGATGTTTTCGTTCACACAGGAGAGAGACGACTATCGTGGATCCTCTGGGGAGCCTCAACAACATCATGATGCTGACGAGGCAGAGAAGAGTCTCTCCAGATCAGAACACCTCAAACACCAGTGGAGACTCACAAGGAAGAAACCTCACCTCTGCTCTGAATGTGACCTCTGCTCTGAATGTGGGAAGAGGTGTAACTCTTCATCAGAACTTAAGACACCAGAGAATCCACACAGGAGAGAAGTCATACCCATGCTCTCAGTATTTACTATTCCACCAAATGAAACACACTTGTGAAAAGCTTTACCACTGTACTGTCTGTGGAAAGAGGTTTTCCCAACCAAGTGCACTAAAAGTACATCAGCGGACACAAAGGAGAAAAGCTGTACCACTGCTCTGAGTGTGGGAATAGGTATATGATCACACTGGTAATTAATCATTTGTTGTATTACTTGTGAGCATAATATTTTTTTTTTACTGGACTGATGACCAGTCTGAGGGGAGGGAGGGAGCATTACTTAGGCTGCCGCTCACCCGACTCACCATCCCTCCGCTCGCCCTCCGTCCGCTGAGAAAAGGGGACACAGTCTTCCAGCTGATGGCGAAAAACATTATTTCTGCCTCATGCACCAATTCATGTTGTTACTCCTTTGATCGGTTGGTGACCACTGTAGTAAAGATGTTCCTTCAATTGGCAAGTCTGAAAAGACACCAGCGGACACACTGGAAAGAAGCCGTACCACTGCTCTAAAGCCTGAGAGTTCGCCAGACAACACACACTGGAGAGAGTTTTTCACAATCAAGTGAGCTTAAGGGTCACCAGCGAAGATATCAACTTCAGAAACACAGAGGAGAGAAGCCTTACTTCTGCTCTGAATGTGGGGAAAAGCTTTTCACAATCACAAGCGTTAAAGACGTGCTCTGGAAATTTGGCGACCACTAAGTATTTTTTTAAACCTCCCGCTTTGGAATGGATGTGGTTATGACACATAATCTAATAATAATCTATGTGCTGAATAACTATCTGACCTCAATTAGCCACTAAATCCCTGTGATTTTCTTGGAGCTGTGCTGCGTCATTTTCCTCACATTTCCTCCCTTGTGGGTGGGGCCCCCTAGCAATTTGAGTTCAACCAATGAGCCAATGAGCCTTGCCATAATGAGTAATGGCTAGAAAGAGCCTCGTCATGCACCCACGAGAGAGAGAGAGAGAGAGCGAGCAATGACTGGGTGCATAAATCTGCACATATGTGACGTAATAGTGCTATCCGGTATCCTTGGGACATCCCTACCCTAAACTCTAACCTTAACCCCCTACCCCAACCCCAACCCTTACCTAACCATTTTCAATTTAATCTTCAATGGGGTAACGTCAGAGTTGGGATCTCGGATAGCACAGACCCTGCTTCCATCATAATAAGATCTCAAATACAGCCCTTTTTGATCCTCACAAAGTAACAAGTTGATTAACAATTTATGCAAATGCGTCTACATTTACGTCATTTAGCAGACGCTCTTATCCAGAGCGACTTACATGAGCAACTAGGGTTAAGTGCCTTGCTCAAGGGCACATCGGCAGATTTTTCACCTAGTAGGCTCGGGGATTAGAACCTGCGACCTTTCGATTACTGGCACAACGCTCTTAACCACTAAGCTACCTTTGCTTCTGGCACTGTTGTTGGATTGAGTGTAGTGACCGTTAGTTTTGCCTGGGCTCTTGTTAGATGGTGGATAAATAAAGATGTCTTACTCAGGCCGTTTACCAATGGAAAAAATGGTCACAGTTCCAGTCTGCCTAAGGTGTGTCTCCGCTACCCTTTCTATGAGCTCATAATATAAATGGGATGTCTCGCATCCTTTTCTGTCTCTGGTTCATTTGGCCGAGATTCAAGTATTGAGCTATGAAAGAACTGGAGACAGCTTCTCAAATGGGCCGACCGTTGCTTTTAACGTAATCTACTCATGTTCGCATACACCCTCAGTGGGCACTGGGGCCCAGAACAAGCAGTGATGTCATCCATAAACATGGCAGACATTGATTGAATATAAAAATGTTTATCTTTGGCTGTGAGTGATTGGGAAAAAATTGCCCCAGGGATAATTATTTGAATAATTTAATGGATGTTTTGTGCACAAAGGTGATAAAGAAAGTGTATTTTTAGGAATGTTCAAATTCACAGGAGGTTGGTGACACCTTAATTGGGGAGAACGGGCTCGTGGGAATGGCTGGAGCGGAATCAGTGGAATGGTATCAATAATACAAAAGTAAAAAATATTCCACCTTTATTTAACCAGGTAAGCCAGTTGAGAACAAGTTCTCATTTACAACTGCGACCTGGCCAAGATAAAGCAAAGCAGTGCGATAAAAACAACACAGAGTTACATATGGGGTAAACAAAAACAAAACGTACAGTCAATAACACAATAGAAAAATAGAAAATCTATATACAGTGTGTGCAAATGTAGTAAGTTATGGAGGTAAGGCAATAAATAATTACAATTTAGTATTAACACTGGAGTGATAGATGTGCAGAAGATGATGTGCAAATAGAGATACTGGGGTGCAAATGAGCAAAATAAATAATGTAAATAACAATATGGGGATGAGGTAGTTGGTTGGGCGAATTACAGATGGGCTGTGTACAGGTGCAGTGATCGGTAAGCTGCTCTGACAACTGCTGCTTAAAGTTAGTGAGGGAGATAAGTGTCTCCAGCTTCAGAGATTTTTGCAGTTCATTCCAGTCATTTGCAGCAGAGAACTGGAAGGAATGGCGGCCAAAGGAGGTGTTGGCTTTGGGGATGACCAGTGAGATATACCTGCTGGAACGCATACTATGGGTGGGTGTTGCTATGGTGACCTATGATCTAAGACAAGGTGGGGATTTGCCTAGAAGTGATTTATAGATGACCTGGAGCCAGTGGGTTTGGCGACGAATATGTAGTGAGGGCCAGCCAACGAAAGCGTACAGGTCACAATGGTGGGTAGTATATGGGGCTTTGGTGACAAAACGGATGGCACTGTGTTAGACTACATCCAATTTGCTCAGTAGAGTGTTGGAAACTATTTTATAAATGACATCGCCGAAGTCAAGGATCGGTAGGATAGTCAGTTTTACGAGGGCATGTTTAGCAGCATGAGTGAAGGAGGCTTTGTTGCGAAATAGGAAGCCAATTCTAGATTTAACTTTGGATTAGAGATGCTTAAAATGAGTCTGGAAGGAGAGTTTACAGTCTAACCAGACACTTAGGTATTTGTAGTTGTCCACATACTCTAGGTCAGACCCGCCAGAGTAGTGAGTCTAGTCGGGTGGGCGGGTGCAAGCAGCGTTCGGTTGAAGAGCATGCATTTAGTTTTACTAGTGTTTAGGTGCAGTTGGAGGCTCGTTTGGAGGTTTGATAACACAGTGTCAAATGAAGGGCCAGATGTATACAAAATGGTGTCGTCCGCATAGAGGTGGATCCGAGCGTCACCAGCAGCAAGAGCGACATCATTGATATACACAGAGAATAGAGTCAGCCCGAGAATTGAACCCTGTGGCACCCCCATAGAGACGGCCAGAGGTCCAGACAACAGGCCCTCCGATTTGACACATTGAACTCTATCTGAGAAGTAGTTGGTGAACCAGGCGAGGCAGTCATTAGAGAAACCAAGGCTATTTAGTCTACCAATAAGAATGCGGTGGTTGACAGAGTCGAACGCCTTGGCCAGGTCGATGAAGACGGCTGCGCAGTACTGTCTTTTATCGATAGTGGTTATAATATCGTTTAGGACCTTGAGCATGGCTGAGGTGCACCCATGACCAGCTCGGAAACCGGATTGCATAGCGGAGAAGGTACGGTGGGATTCGGAATGGTCGGTGATCTGTTTGTTAACTTGGCTTTCAAATACTTTCGAAAGGCAGGACAGGATGGCTATAGATCTGTAACAGTTTGGATCTAGAGTGTCACCCCCTTTGAAGAGGGGGATGACCGTGGCAGCTTTCCAATCTCTGGGGATCTCAGACGTTACGAAAGAGAGGTTGAACAGGCTAGTAATAGGGGTTGCGACAATTTTGGCGGATAATTTTAGAAAGAAAGGGTCCAGATTGTCTAGCCCAGCTGATTTGTAGGGGTCCAGATTTTTCAGTTCTTTCAGAACATCAGCTGTCTGAATTTGTGTAAAGGAGAAGCGGGGGGGGGGGGGGGGGGCATGGGCAAGTTGCAGCAGAGGGTGCAGAGCTGGTGGCCGGGGTAGTGGTAGCCAGGTGGAAAGCATGGCCAGCCATAGCATAATGCTTGTTGAAATTCTCGATTATTGTAGGTTTATCGGTGGTGACAGAGTTTCCTAGCCTCAGTGCAGTTGGGAGGAGGTGCTCTTATTTTCCATGGACTTTACAGTGTCCCAAAACTTTTTGGAGTTAGTGCAGTTGCAAACTGTAGTCTGGCTTTTTTATGGCGGTTTTGGAGCAGTGGCTTCTTCCTTGCTGAGCGGCCTTTCAGGTTATGTCGATATAGGACTGGTTTTACTGTGGATATAGATACTTTTGTACCTGTTTCCTCCAGCATCTTCACAAGGTCCTTTGCTGTTGTTCTGGGATTGATTTGCACTTTTCGCACCAAAGTACGTTCATCTCTAGGAGACAGAACGCGTCTCCTTTCTGAGCGGTATGAAGGCTGCGTGGTCCCATAGTGTTTATACTTGCATACTATTGTTTATACAGATGAACGTGGTACCTTCAAGCTTTTGCTCCCAAGGATGAACCAGACTTGTGGAGGTCTACAAATTTTTTTCTGAAGTCTTGGCTGATTTCTTTTGATTTTCACATGATGCCAAGCAAAGATGCACTGAGTGTGAAGGTAGGCCTTGAAATACATCCACAGGTACACCTCCAATTGACTCAAATGATGTCAATTAGCCTATCAGAAGCTTCTAAAGCCCTGACATCATTTTCTGGAATTTTCCAAGCTGTTTAAAGGCACAGTCAACTTAGTGTATGTGAACTTCTGACCCACTGGAATTGTGATACAGTGAATTATAAGTGAAATAAACTGTCTGTAAACAAGTGTTGGAAAAATTCCTTGTCATGCACAAAGTAGATGTCCTAACCAACTTGCCAAAACTATAGTTTGTTAACAAGAAATTTGTGGACTGGTTGAAAAACGAGTTTTAATGACTCCAACCTAAGTGTATGTAAACTTCCGACTTCAACTATAGTTTGGGATGAATTGATTGGCTGGATGAAACCTCAGTGGGCAGAGCTTAGTGACAGGCCAGTGGCCAGGGTTTACAGGAGAGAGTCAAATAAGAAAAGTAGCGGCTGACTTTTACGGGATCTTTAGTCCGCCGGATCCCAAAGCTTTATATTATATATTCTCTGTTCTCTATTACACAGGTGGCATACGGAGGGGCCAAGTGTCTGCGGGTTTTCACTCCTCCCTTGAACTTGATTGATGAATGAAGGTCACTACTTAGTAAGGAACTCCCCTCACCTGACTGTCTAGGTTTTAACTGAAAGGAAAAAAACAAAAACCAGCAGACACTAGGCCCTCCATGGAATGAGTTGGTACCCCTGGTGTACTACGTGTAGAGAACCATCCACTGGTGGTGCTCCTTTAATAACGTTAAATCAAAGCTGAATGGTGCTGTTTTAATAACGTTAGATCAAAGCTGAATGGTGCTGCTTTAATAAAGTTAGATCAAAGCTGAATAGTGCTCCTTTAATAACGTTAGATCAAGCTGAATGGTGCTGCTTTAATAAAGTTAGATCAAGCTGAATGGTGCTGCTTTAATAAAGTTAGATCAAGCTGAATGGTGCTCCTTTAATAATGTTAGATCAAAGCTGAATGGTGCTCCTTTAATAACGTTAGATCAAAGCTGAATGGTGCTCCTTTAATAACGTTAGATCAAGCTGAATGGTGCTCCTTTAATAACGTTAGATCAAGCTGAATGGTGCTCCTTTAATAACGTTAGATCAAGCTGAATGGTGCTCCTTTAATAACGTTAGATCAAAGCTGAATGGTGCTCCTTTAATAACGTTAGATCAAAGCTGAATGGTGCTCCTTTAATAACGTTAGATCAAAGCTGAATGATGCTCCTTTAATAACGTTAGATCAAAGCTGAATGGTGCTCCTTTGATTCAGCTTTGATCTAACTTTATTAATGTCTGCAAGATCACAATACACAGCAAAATACACAGGTAGGCTTTGGTAGTTTAACACCATCTGCTCTAACATTCACTGTGCATTATTCAAAACAACACTGTACATCACTCAAAACAACACTGTACATCACTCACACTGATTGAGATCAAATGGGTGGTATGCAGATGCGGCATGGATGTTTTACCCGTAAAACTTGAAGAATTATCATTCCTGACTGAATGCGGTGGCGTTTTGTCTTACAGTAATGTTATACTATGCTGTTATTATATTTATATACACACAGGTCTTATCAAACATTCTACCGTTCTGCTATTATATTTATATACACACAGGTCTTATCCAACATTCTACCGTCCTGATATTATATTTATATACACACAGGTCTTGTCCAACATTCTACCGTCCTGCTATTATATTTATACACACACAGGTCTTGTCCAACATTCTACCGTTCTGCTATTATATTTATATACACACAGGTCTTATCCAACATTCTACCGTTCTGCTATTATATTTATATACACACAGGTCTTATCCAACATTCTACCGTCCTGATATTATATTTATATACACACAGGTCTTGTCCAACATTCTACCGTCCTGCTATTATATTTATACACACACAGGTCTTGTCCAACATTCTACCGTCCTGATATTATATTTATATACACACAGGTCTTGTCCAACATTCTACCGTCCTGCTATTATATTTATACACACACAGGTCTTGTCCAACATTCTACCGTCCTGATATTATATTTATACACACACAGGTCTTGTCCAACATTCTACCGTCCTGATATTATATTTATATACACACAGGTCTTGTCCAACATTCTACCGTCCTGCTATTATATTTATATACACAGAGGTCTTGTCCAACATTCTACCGTCCTGATATTATATTTATATACAGGTTTTATCCAACATTCTTAACTAATCCCATTTCTAATCTACAGATGTTCTGACTGACTGAACAGCTTTAAAAGTTGAAGAAACAAGTGTGGTGCCTCCCTCCTGCTGGGAGGTGGACTAGATTACTAATCTACCTTCTGACTGGCACTGGGATAGGGTAAGGTCACAGGTGTGGTTCTGACTGGCACTGGGATAGGCTAAGGTCACAGGTGTAGTTCTGACTGGCACTGGGATAGGGTAAGGTCACAGGTGTAGTTCTGACTGGCACTGGGATAGGGTAAGGTCACAGGTGTAGTTCTGACTGGCACTGGGATAGGCTAAGGTCACAGGTGTAGTTCTGACTGGCACTGGGATAGGCTAAGGTCACAGCTTCTAATCTTGCTGATGCCCCATCTCAAAACAATTTGTCAGTTTGTCATTGCAGTAAACACATTTCACTCATATTGTTAGTCAACGTCTTTTTAATGCTACCTGAGTTATTTGACAGGTATTCTTTTAAAATAATATGTATTTTAACACATTGATGCTATAAGTCAATGGTTCCACCTGTCAAAATGACTTTAGAGGGCAGAATAATAATAATAGTGATTTAAATGGTGTCTCTGTCCAGATCCATCTGCACAATGTGTGCCAGAATACCTCCGGGGGGGGGGGGGGGGTAGGCAAGAAGATCTGATCACAATGTGTCCTTTGATTGTCTACACCAGTCTAAAAATGTGTGCAACAATCAGAATGTGGACAAGATCAGGACAAAAGGACGCATGTTAGAACCTGGTATAAACGGGTCTTTAGAAAAACATCCTAAATGTATAATCAAGTCAACAATATGCCATTTTAGCAGACGCTTTTATCCAAAGCCACTTACAGTCGTGCGTGCATACATTCTTACGTATGGGTGGTCCCGGGGATCGAACCCACTACCCTGGCGTTACCAGCGCCGTGCTCTACCAGCTGAGCTACAGAGGACCACAAGTCAACAACATAACAATTCAGCTTGTAAATGCTGGGGGGTATCTTAACAAATCAGGGTCAACACATTCTGAAATCATAAAAAAAAATGTATAGCCTTGAAATTGGCACCATGGTACAACTCACTCAGCAACCAACAACCCATAATAATAACAATATATATAATAATAGTAATATAATATGCTATTAACCCTTTACACTCGTACCCATATATGGGTTGAAATTGGAACGCAGTGGCTGTACAGTACATTATCATCAATGTGGCGAAAAGTACAGTAAATGTAAAATGCACAGAAAATCAACAGTGTAATGCTTGGATTCAGTCTTGTGTCAGGTGAACTGTTGTGTCCTCAACTTTAGTCTAATCATTTTCTAAGTTTCCTTTCAATTGCTACCATGCTGTTCACATTTAAATCTGTAAGACATTTCCATTTTACCCTAGGCCTGGTGTGATTGGTTGATGGATAGGTAATTCAACCCCTAGGCCTAGCATGATTGGTCGCTCGAGGGCTGGTGAATCTCCTACATGTGTTTTCATGTGTTTCACCAGGCACCTGTGATAGGAGAACCTCTCACCACATAGATCACACCTATAGGGCTTCTCTCCTGTATGTGTTCTCATGTGTGTAGCCAGAGTATCTGTCCTGGGAAACCTCTTCCCACACTGATCACAGCTGTAAGGCTTCTCCCCAGTGTGTGTAAGCTGGTGCTTCTTCAGTGCCCCAGAGCGAGCAAAGCTCTTCCCGCACTCAGAGCAGTGGTAAGGTTTCTCGCCGGTGTGCGAGCGCTGGTGTAGAGTCAGGCTTCCCGATTCGGCGAAGCTCTTCCCACACTGGTCGCAGACGTACGGTTTCTCTCCTGTGTGTGTCCGCTGGTGTGTTTTGAGCTGGGTCAGGGTGAGGAAGTTCTTGGGACAGTCGGAGCAATGGTGACTCTTCTCCCCATTGTGTGTTCGCATGTGTGCATTATAGATGTCTAGAGAATAGTAGCCCTTACCGCACTGCGGGCAGAGGTGAGACCTCACTTTAGCATGCGTCTGTTGGTGTACTTTCAGGTGACCCATTTGGGAGAAACTCCTCCTGCACTGGGAGCATTGGTAAGGCTTCTCTCCAGTGTGAGTCCGCTGGTGTGCTTTAAACGTGGCCCTGTGGCCGAACATCTTCCCACAGTGGGAGCACTGGAAAGGTTTCTCTCCCGTGTGAATCCTCTCGTGGGTTTTCAAGCCTGACTGTTGGCGGAATCGCTTCCCGCAGTGGGAGCAGAGGTGAGGTTTCCCTCCGGTGTGGATTCTCTGGTGAGTTCTGAGGTCTGCCGACGAGGTGAAACTCTCCTCACACTGATCGCAGCCATAATTTGTTTCTCCAGTGTGGACTCCCTGGTGTAGTTTCAGAGTATGTTTTGTCGAAAATCTTCTCTCACACAGTAAGCAACTGTAAGGCTTCTTTTCTGTGTGGGTTCGCTTGTGTGATAACAGCTGACTTGACGTACGAACGCTCATCCCACAGTCTGAGCAGGAGTAAGGTTTCTCTCCTGTGTGTGTTCTCTGGTGTACTTTCAGTTCTTGTAACTGAGCAAAACTCTTCCTACACTGGGAGCAGCTATAATGTTTCTCTCCTGTGTGGATTTTCTTGTGTTTATTTAGTTCTGATGAAGATTTGCAACTCTTCCCACAGTCAGAGCAGCGGTGATGTTTCTTGAGGTGTTCTGATCTGGAGAGACTTTTCTCTGCCTCGTCAGCATCAGGATGTTCTTGAGACTCCCCAGAGGATCCAGGATAGTCACGTCTCTCTCCTGTGTAAACAAAAAAGTGAATAAAACGGTGAATACAGTGCATGTCTTCCAGTCCTAGAGAAGTTGAATCAGACAGCTGTGTTGTCAAAACAATATCACTTCCTCCCATAGACCACATTATTAATGCATCAACACAACATTAAACCCTCCAGCACCACATTATTAATGCATCAACACACTACTAAACCCTCCAGCACCACATTATTAATATATCAATTAACACACTACTAAACCCTCCAGCACCACATTATTAATGCATCAACACAACACTAAACCCTCCAACACCGCATTATGAATGCATCAACACAACACTAAACCCTCCAGCACCACATTATTAATGCATCGACACAACACTAAACCCTCCAGCACCACATTATTAATGCATCAACACACCACTAAACCTTCCAGCACCACATTATTAATGCATCAACAACTACTAAACCCTCCAGCACCGCATTATTAATGCATCAACACACCACTAAACCTTCCAGCACCACATTATTAATGCATCAACACACTACTAAACCCTCCTGCACTTACTTTGATCAGTCAAATGTCCCTCCTCATCTCCTCCTCTCACAGTTCCACTCAGTCCTGGTGTTTTCCTGCAGTCGTCCAGCCACACAGACGTCCTCTTCAGACCCGGCAGTAAGGCGCTACCGGGAGAGGCACGACCCTGGAGGGAGGAGGGGGGCGAAGTAGGCTTGTCCTGGACATCCTGAAAATAAGAGACAGAAAGAGAGACTAGATGAAGCATGGAGGGAAACACTCCTCCTACCTGTAAAGCAGTGGTCACCATGCCAACGATAAAGCCCTGCGCTCCTATTTATTTAAAGCAGTGGTCACCATGCCAACGATAAAGCCATGCGCTCCTATTTATTTAAAGCAGTGGTCACCATGCCAACGATAAAGCCCTGTGCTCCTATTTATTTAAAGCAGTGGTCACCATGCCAACGATAAAGCCCTGCGCTCCTATTTATTTAAAGCAGTGGTCACCATGCCAACGATAAAGCCTTGCGCTCCTATTTATTTAAAGCAGTGGTCACCATGCCAACGATAAAGCCCTGCGCTCCTATTTATTTAAAGCAGTGGTCACCATGCCAACGATAAAGCCTTGCGCTCCTCTTTATTTAAAGCAGTGGTCACCATGCCAACGATAGATCTGCTACCCCACAGCAAAGTTTGATACTAGCCTACATGATAGTTCATACCTTTTAAAACCATGACCAGATAGACTGACAAAAAAATACAGCAATTAGCTGTTATCAATGAGTTCATGTTTAAGTTTTTATTCACTACTGTCAACACGTTTTTTATTCCACACTGTCAACACGTCTTTTATTCCACACTGTCAACACGTCTTTTATTCAACACTGTCAACACGTCTTTTATTCACAATTGTCAACACGTTTTTATTAAGTACTGTCATCAAATTTTTTATTATACACTGTCAACACGGTGTTATTCCTCATTGTTAACACGGTTTTTATTCAACACCTTTACAACACATAAAACGCGCTTCTCCCTACTTCCACTCATGCTACATCCAGCCAGCACCGCAGCTGCAATAGCGGCTCGTCGTGTTTATTTTAATATCAAGGAATATTTCACTTTCACTGGTCATAGGAACAACATTGTCAGGCCAGGCATATAGCCAATATGCTGTGATAATGTATTAGGCCTACTGCACTAACCTCATTCCTACACAACTGGTTTCATTAGGTTAACGTTGCATAGGCGTACATGTTTGTAGTCATGTTTTTAAACAATTCTGAGCGGTAGATCTTGGTTTGCATTTTAAACACTGAATGTGATCTTGACTCAGAAAAAGGAAGGTGTCCAATGCTGTAAAGGAATTTTGAAATCTCTAAAAGTCTTTCCTTGATTCCTAAAATCAGGCGATTCTGCCTCCTCAAAAAGCACTGGAGGAGAAAGTCCAAGAGGAGGAACCTCACATCTTCTCCTCCAATGTATGTACAGTATAGAAGGAGGTTGGAGAAACAACACACTTTCTGAATGGGAAGTACTCACATCACTCTCCTCCTGCTCTGGGTTGTGCCTCTCTGGAGATGACTCCGCCTCCAGCCTGTTGCTAGGAAACCAATCATTGTCCTCCATGTCCCATTCTTCATCGCAGTCTGTAGCTTCGTCATCATCAGACTGTCTGGGACTCATGGGTGCCACACTAGATTCTTCCTGTATCTTTCTGATGTCCTCTTTCAGTTGGAGTAACCAAGACATTCCCTGCTCTTCCGATTTCACCGAATCTGCATTTTCCCACATTTCCTCCATGATTTTACGTCGTAACGAGCGATGGTGCTTTCCTTTAACTTGGGAGCCATCTATTCCACAGCGTTCACACAGGTATCGTAAATTGTCCTTAGTTAGAGTAAATAAACTCTGTTCGATTTCATCCAACAACGTTTCCTTCTCTCCACTCATGATGTCCTGCTGGTGGGAACAATGACAATGCAGTCAATGGCAAGACAGCAGGAAGTCCATACACTTTAGATGACCTGTAGTAGAAGAAGACAGCAGGAAGTCCATACACTTTAGATGACCAGTAGTAGAAGAAGACAGCAGGAAGTCCATACACTTTAGATGACCTGTAGTAGAAGAAGACAGCAGGAAGTCCATACACTTTAGATGACCTGTAGTAGAAGAAGACAGCAGGAAGTCCATACACTTTAGATGACCTGTAGTAGAAGAAGACAGCAGGAAGTCCATACACTTTAGATGACCTGTAGTAGAAGAAGACAGCAGGAAGTCCATACACTTTAGATGACCTGTAGTAGAAGAAGACAGCAGGAAGTCCATACACTTTTGATGACCTGTAGTAGAAGAAGACAGCAGGAAGTCCATACACTTTTGATGACCTGTAGTAGAAGAAGACAGCAGGAAGTCCATACACTTTAGATGACCTGTAGTAGAAGAAGACATCAGGAAGTCCATACACTTTAGATGACCTGTAGTAGAAGAAGACATCAGGAAGTCCATACACTTTAGATGACCTGTAGTAGAAGAAGACATCAGGAAGTCCATACACTTTAGATGACCTGTAGTAGAAGAAGACAGCAGGAAGTCCATACACTTTAGATGACCTGTAGTAGAAGAAGACAGCAGGAAGTCCATACACTTTAGATGACCTGTAGTAGAAGAAGACAGCAGGAAGTCCATACACTTTAGATGACCTGTAGTAGAAGAAGACATCAAGAAGTCCATACACTTTAGATGACCTGTAGTAGAAGTAGACAGCAGGAAGTCCATACACTTTAGATGACCTGTAGTAGAAGAAGACAGCAGGAAGTCCATACACTTTAGATGACCTGTAGTAGAAGAAGACAGCAGGAAGTCCATACACTTTAGATGACCTGTAGTAGAAGAAGACAGTAGGAAGTCCATACACTTTAGATGACCTGTAGTAGAAGAAGACAGCAGGAAGTCCATACACTTTAGATGACCTGTAGTAGAAGAAGACAGCAGGAAGTCCATACACTTTAGATGACCAGTAGAAGAAGAAGACAGCAGGAAGTCCATACACTTTAGATGACCTGTAGTAGAAGAAGACAGCAGGAAGTCCATACACTTTAGATGACCTGTAGTAGAAGAAGACAGCAGGAAGTCCATACACTTTAGATGACCTGTAGTAGAAGAAGACATCAAGAAGTCCATACACTTTAGATGACCTGTAGTAGAAGAAGACAGCAGGAAGTCCATACACTTTAGATGACCAGTAGTAGAAGAAGACAGTAGGAAGTCCATACACTTTAGATGACCTGTAGTAGAAGAAGACAGCAGGAAGTCCATACACTTTAGATGACCTGTAGTAGAAGAAGACAGCAGGAAGTCCATACACTTTAGATGACCTGTAGTAGAAGAAGACAGCAGGAAGTCCATACACTTTAGATGACCTGTAGTAGAAGAAGACAGCAGGAAGTCCATACACTTTATATGACCTGTAGTAGAAGACAGCAGGAAGTCCATACACTTTAGATGACCTGTAGTAGCAGAAGACAGCAGGAAGTCCATACACTTTAGATGACCTGTAGTAGCAGAAGACAGCAGGAAGTCCATACACTTTAGATGACCAGTAGTAGAAGAAGACAGCAGGAAGTCCATACACTTTAGATGACCTGTAGTAGAAGAAGACAGCAGGAAGTCCATACACTTTAGATGACCTGTAGTAGAAGAAGACAGCAGGAAGTCCATACACTTTAGATGACCTGTAGTAGAAGAAGACAGCAGGAAGTCCATACACTTTATATGACCTGTAGTAGAAGAAGACAGCAGGAAGTCCATATACTTTATATGACCTGTAGTAGAAGAAGACAGCAGGAAGTCCATACACTTTATATGACCTGTAGTAGAAGAAGACAGCAGGAAGTCCATACACTTTAGATGACCTGTAGTAGAAGAAGACAGCAGGAAGTCCATACACTTTAGATGACCTGTAGTAGAAGAAGACAGCAGGAAGTCCATACACTTTAGATGACCTGTAGTAGAAGAAGACAGCAGGAAGTCCATACACTTTAGATGACCTGTAGTAGAAGAAGACAGCAGGAAGTCCATACAATTTAGATGACCTGTAGTAGAAGAAGACAGCAGGAAGTCCATACACTTTAGATGACCTGTAGAAGAAGAAGACAGCAGGAAGTCCATACACTTTAGATGACCTGTAGTAGAAGAAGACAGCAGGAAGTCCATACACTTTAGATGACCTGTAGTAGCAGAAGACAGCAGGAAGTCCATACACTTTAGATGACCTGTAGTAGCAGAAGACAGCAGGAAGTCCATACACTTTAGATGACCAGTAGTAGAAGAAGACAGCAGGAAGTCCATACACTTTAGATGACCTGTAGTAGAAGAAGACAGCAGGAAGTCCATACACTTTAGATGACCTGTAGTAGAAGAAGACAGCAGGAAGTCCATACACTTTAGATGACCTGTAGTAGAAGAAGACAGCAGGAAGTCCATACACTTTATATGACCTGTAGTAGAAGAAGACAGCAGGAAGTCCATACACTTTATATGACCTGTAGTAGAAGAAGACAGCAGGAAGTCCATACACTTTATATGACCTGTAGTAGAAGAAGACAGCAGGAAGTCCATACACTTTATATGACCTGTAGTAGAAGAAGACAGCAGGAAGTCCATACACTTTAGATGACCTGTAGTAGAAGAAGACAGCAGGAAGTCCATACACTTTAGATGACCTGTAGTAGAAGAAGACAGCAGGAAGTCCATACACTTTAGATGACCTGTAGTAGAAGAAGACAGCAGGAAGTCCATACACTTTAGATGACCTGTAGTAGAAGAAGACAGCAGGAAGTCCATACACTTTAGATGACCTGTAGTAGAAGAAGACAGCAGGAAGTCCATACACTTTAGATGACCTGTAGTAGAAGATACAGCAGGAAGTCCATACACTTTAGATGACCTGTAGTAGAAGAAGACAGCAGGAAGTCCATACACTTTATGATACATCACAACACAGTATTGACAGTCTAATAACACATATGATTATTTATAGCATTTCATAGCAGTGTTCTCCTCTCATTACCTAATGCATGGTTTCCCAAACTCGGCCCTGGGGCACCCCCTGCGTGCATGTTTTGGTTTTTGCCATAGCACTACACAGCTGATTCAAATAATCAAAGCTTGATGAGGAGTTGGTTATTTGATTCAGCTGTGTAGTGGTAGGGCAAAAACCAAAACGTACACCCAGGAAGGGGGGGGGGGGGGGACAGGACAACTACCTAATGCAACTACTGGAGTAGATCCACAAGGTGTAGGCTGATCCTAGTTCAGCCACAGGGGCTGCCACTATGTGTGAGATTCAGATGTTTGGTTGGAATTTGGTGGCTTCGCACATTGACAGTTGAGAAGAAATGCCAAGTCTGTCAACTACACAACGAAGGGACTTGTTTAACACAGTTAGATTCTTCATGTCAAGGTAAGTGAGTGTCCAAGGCGCCTATAATAGAGAGCAGTATTTCCTTAGTCTGCATGTTTATGTAATGTTTTCATTATTAACGTTAGTCTCCTAGACCACAAACTAACATTAACCATTTGCCAGCTAACGTTAGCTAGCAGCAACGTTCGCTTCCCTAGCAACGGACCCGCTAGCAGCACAGCGTATGAGAAACATGGAACTGCGCCGGGGAAAAGCTTTATTTTGAACCCTTTTATTGGCAAACCCTTAGCAAATGTGTCATTTTACGCAATTAAATTATAAGCTGGGTATTCATGGCCTGCCGCCTGTCTACAATAGCGTATTGTGGCACCCTCTCCTGAAAACATTTAAAGGGAACTCACAGATCTCAGGTCCCATGTGGCTCAGTTGGTAGAGCATGGCTCTCGCAACGCCAGGGACGTGGGTTCGATAAGAGCATCTGCTAAATGACTAAAATGTAAATCTCGAACAACCACCTCCAGTAGTTGATTTACAAGTGTTGGAGAGATTATGGCAAGACCGGGAGGGGGTTGATCCATCAGAGTTATTTCTCTCCAGAAAGTACGTCAGCCTTTCCTGAACCCACTTTGATATGGTGACATTAGTCCTATACTCTCATTTACATTACATTTAGGTCATTTAGCAGATGCTCTTATCCAGAGCGACTTACAGTTAGTGAATGCATACATAGTAATTTTTATTATTATTATTTAATTTTTTTCATACTGGCCCCCCGTGGGAAACGAACCCACATCCCTGCCGGCCAAACCCTCCCCTATCTTGGACGACGCTGGACCAATTGTGCGCCGCCCCATGGGTCTCCCGGTCGCGGCCGGCTGCGACAGAACCTGGACTCGAACCAGGATCTCTAGTGGCACAGCTAGCCTTAGACCACTGCGCCACTCGGGAGTCGCGCCACTCGGGATACAAATAGGACAACAAAATAAATAGGCTGCAAAAAAGAAAAATCTATAATAAAAAAAAAGAAAAAAAGAATGTGAACATAAGCCTGAGACCTTCAATACTGTAGTGAAAACATCCAGTACGTCAGCCTTTCCTGAACCCAGTTTGATATGATGACATTAGTCCTCTACTCTCCAGAAAGTCAGTCTTTCCTGAACCCAGTTTGATATGATGACATTAGTCCTCTACTCTCCAGTCAGTCAGTCTTTCCTGAACCCAGTTTGATATGATGACATTAGTCCTCTACTCTCCAGTCAGTCAGCCTTTCCTGAACCCAGTTTGATATGATGACATTAGTCCTCTACTCTCCAGTCAGTCAGTCAGCCTTTCCTGAACCCAGTTTAATATGATGACATTAGTCCTCTACTCTCCAGTCAGTCAGTCTTTCCTGAACCCAGTTTGATATGATGACATTAGTCCTCTACTCTCCAGTCAGTCAGTCTTTCCTGAACCCAGTTTGAAATGATGACATTAGTCCTCAACTCTCCAGTCAGTCAGCCTTTCCTGAACCCAGTTTGATATGATGACATTAGTCCTCTACTCTCCAGTCAGTCAGTCAGCCTTTCCTGAACCCAGTTTGATATGATGACATTAGTCCTCTACTCTCCAGTCAGTCAGTCTTTCCTGAACCCAGTTTGATATGATGACATTAGTCCTCTACTCTCCAGTCAGTCAGCCTTTCCTGAACCCAGTTTGATATGATGACATTAGTCCTCTACTCTCCAGTCAGTCAGTCTTTCCTGAACCCAGTTTGATATGATGACATTAGTCCTCTACTCTCCAGTCAGTCAGTCTTTCCTGAACCCAGTTTGATATGATGACATTAGTCCTCTACTCTCCAGTCAGTCAGCCTTTCCTGAACCCAGTTTGATATGATGACATTAGTCCTCTACTCTCCAGTCAGTCAGTCAGTCTTTCCTGAACCCAGTTTGATATGATGACATTAGTCCTCTACTCTCCAGTCAGTCAGTCAGCCTTTCCTGAACCCAGTTTGATATGATGACATTAGTCCTCTACTCTCCAGTCAGTCAGTCTTTCCTGAACCCAGTTTGATATGATGACATTAGTCCTCTACTCTCCAGTCAGTCAGCCTTTCCTGAACCCAGTTTGATATGATGACATTAGTCCTCTACTCTCCAGTCAGTCAGTCAGTCTTTCCTGAACCCAGTTTGATATGATGACATTAGTCCTCAACTCTCCAGTCAGTCAGCCTTTCCTGAACCCAGTTTGATATGATGACATTAGTCCTCTACTCTCCAGTCAGTCAGTCAGTCTTTCCTGAACCCAGTTTGATATGATGACATTAGTCCTCTACTCTCCAGTCAGTCAGCCTTTCCTGAACCCAGTTTGATATGATGACATTAGTCCTCTACTCTCCAGTCAGTCAGCCTTTCCTGAACCCAGTTTGATATGATGACATTAGTCCTCTACTCTCCAGTCAGTCAGTCTTTCCGTTATCATCCTTTCCATTAGTTTCCATACGTGAGATGTCAACGCTATCGGCCTATAGCTTGAAGGACTAGGAGGGTCTTTCCCTGTTTCTGTATCGGTACCACTACCGCCTGCTTCCAACTTCCAGACAGTTTCCCTTCCTGCCACACCTTATTGTAAAGGCCCAATACTTTCCCCATTGCAGTGTCACTGAGATGAGCCATCATGCTGTAACCTATCTCATCCTTCCCAGGAGATGTTACCCCAGCTTTAGCTAATGCTCTCTTAATCTCAGCCAACGTAAAAGGGCTATTCAATGTATCCCCCACCATCGCTCTCTGATCCAGGACCCCCGGATGTTCTCCTCTGACCCTCTCTCTCCCACGCTGCCCCTCTTCTGTCAGATTATTTGAGCTGTGCACCTTCACAAATGCCTGGGCTAACATCTCTGCCTTCTCCAGATCTCTCACTGCAACAATCTCCCCACTTTTCAGCACAGGGAGATCCCAATCTCTTCTGACCCAACTCATCCCCCATACCTCTCCCACCGGAGTGGTCCTGCCTATGGTTCCAGAGAACCGGCACCAATACTCCCTCTTAGCTGTCCTAATGAACCTCCTTACTCCTGCTTGTCCTTGTTTATACTGTATCAGGTGCTGGTAATTATGGGACCTTTCCAACATTCTGAAAGCCCTGTTCCTACTCTTCACCGCTTCTCTACACTCTTCACTCCAACAGGGGACTGCCTTGCCCTGTCTCCCCCCTGTACCCATAGGAATCACCTGCCTTGCTCCTTCTCCCCCCTGTACCCATATGAATCACCTGCCTTGCCCTGTCTCCCCCCTGTACCCATAGGAATCCCCTGCCTTGCCCTGTCTCCCCCCTGTACCCATAGGAATCACCTGCCTTGCCCTGTCTCCCCCCTGTACCCATAGGAATCATCTGCCTTGCCCTGTCTCCCCCCTGTCCCCATAGGAATCACCTGCCTTGCCCTGTCTCCCCCCTGTCCCCATAGGAATCACCTGCCTTGCCCTGTCTCCCCCCTGTCCCCATAGGAATCACCTGCCTTGCCCTGTCTCCCCCCTGTCCCCATAGGAATCATCTGCCTTGCCCTGTCTCCCCCCTGTCCCCATAGGAATCACCTGCCTTGCCCTGTCTCCCCCCTGTCCCCATAGGAATCCCCTGCCTTGCCCTGTCCCCATAGGAATCACCTGCCTTGCCCTGTCTCCCCCCTGTCCCCATAGGAATCACCTGCCTTGCCCTGTCTCCCCCCTGTCCCCATGGGAATCACCTGCCTTGCCCCGTCTCCCCCCTGTACCCATATGAATCACCTGCCTTGCCCTGTCTCCCCCCTATACCCATAGGAATCCCCTGCCTTGCCCTGTCTCCCCCCTGTACCCATAGGAATCACCTGCCTTGCCCTGTCTCCCCCCTGTACCCATAGGAATCATCTGCCTTGCCCTGTCTCCCCCCTGTCCCCATAGGAATCACCTGCCTTGCCCTGTCTCCCCCCTGTCCCCATAGGAATCACCTGCCTTGCCCTGTCTCCCCCCTGTCCCCATAGGAATCACCTGCCTTGCCCTGTCTCCCCCCTGTCCCCATAGGAATCATCTGCCTTGCCCTGTCTCCCCCCTGTCCCCATAGGAATCACCTGCCTTGCCCTGTCTCCCCCCTGTCCCCATAGGAATCCCCTGCCTTGCCCTGTCCCCATAGGAATCACCTGCCTTGCCCCGTCTCCCCCCTGTCCCCATAGGAATCCCCCTGCCTTGCCCTGTCCCCATAGGAATCACCTGCCTTGCCCTGTCTCCCCCCTGTCCCCATAGGAATCACCTGCCTTGCCCTGTCTCCCCCCTGTCCCCATGGGAATCACCTGCCTTGCCCTGTCTCCCCCCTGTCCCCATAGGAATCACCTGCCTTGCCCTGTCTCCCCCCTGTCCCCATAGGAATCACCTGACTTGCCCTGTCTCCCCCCTGTACCCATAGGAATCACCTGCCTTGCCCTGTCCCCATGGGAATCCCCTGCCTTGCCCTGTCTCCCCCCTGTACCCATAGGAATCACCTGCCTTGCCCTGTCCCCATAGGAATCACCTGCCCTGCCCTGTCTCCCCCCTGTCCCCATGGGAATCACCTGCCTTGCCCCGTCTCCCCCCTGTACCCATGGGAATCACCTGCCTTGCCCTGTCTCCCCCCTGTACCCATGGGAATCACCTGCCTTGCCCTGTCCCCATAGGAATCCCCTGCCTTGCCCTGTCTCCCCCCTGTCCCCATGGGAATCACCTGCCTTGCCCCGTCTCCCCCCTGTACCCATGGGAATCACCTGCCTTGCCCTGTCTCCCCCCTGTACCCATGGGAATCCCCTGCCTTGCCCTGTCTCCCCCCTATCCCCATAGGAATCACCTGCCTTCCAGCCCCTGCTACTGCTCCTCTTATTCCATCATTGACTGTTTCTACATCTGAATTCAGATCTATCTGAAACAGCTCCTGGTCACGCAACTCCTGAAACTGACCCCACTCCGCTTTCCCAAATATCCATCTCCTCAAACCATTTCCTACTGATTCTTCCTCCCTCAATCCTACAGTACACATGATAGGATAGTGATCACTACCCACTGTAGATTCCTAAAAAAAATAATATCCAAACTACATCTGCCTGCCACTGAACTTGAGATCAAAGTAAGATCCAGAGCAGATTCATTTCCAGTTACTGGGTCAATCCTGGTTCCCCGGCTGTCATTAAGACTCACAAGCCCTTTCTCATCCAGTGGATCCTCCAACACTTGTCCGTTTACATCAGTCCGTAACCCTCCCCAGAGCGTACTATGAGCATTAACATCCCCACACCCCATTACCCGTCTCCTATCTTGACCTTCTACATTCCCAAGGGCCAGCAACTCCAGTCTCTTACACAGGTTGTAAAAGTTCACTATTACCATATCAACCCCCCCTCCTAACCACACCTCTACATACTCCTGTTCCACTCCCTCTCCCAAACACCTATACGGGATCCCCCGCTTTATAAAGGTATCACACCCTCCACCTCCCACCCTATCTCTACGGACTGCAACATAACCTTGTAATACAAAATCTAGAGTAGGTTTTAGCCATGTCTCCTGGAGACATATCACATCAGGTTTGGCTGGTAAGTCCTCAAGAAACTGTTTGAACTCTCGCCCATTAGCCATCAAACTTCTGCCATTCCACTGAAGGATTAACACCATAATGCAAATTAAACAATACAAGATTCCTGGCTGGACTGATTCTCCAATCTTATTGAAGTCATCCTGTACATTTTCCCATGTCAGTCCTGTGATCCCAAGACATCTCGCTGCCTGCTCCACTGTGATCTTTATCTTCTTAGTCCTCGATTGTAAATGTTCTGTGCAACTGATTGCTGCTGTCACAAATGTAACAACCTTCCTCATGTCTCCTACCAGTCTTGTGTTCTCCCCGATTCTGCTCCCTCCATCACGCCCAACCTGCATCTCAATCTGCCCTGGAATACCTGCTATTCTAGGTGCCCCGATTGTTTCTGCTTGAACTACCTTCACTGCTTCTGCATAAGAGAGGTTACGCTCACTCCTCACCTGCTGCACTCCCACCTGTCTTTTCATCCCTGAACAACCCTCATACGGTACACTATGGGCATAATAAATTAGCCAAATTACCAGGTACCTTGTAGAAAAACCAGCTAGCTACGGTAGCTAGCAAGCGTCTGTCCACCGTTTTTTTACCCACGTGGAAAAGGTAGATAGATAGCTACCTATATCTCTTCAGTCTCATCTAATTATCCTTTACGACGTCCAAACAAAGTTGTCCTCTGGATATTGTATTTTCTTGATTAAGAGGAGAATATCTCACTTGAAGGCTACTAGCGAAGCACGACTCTGTCAGCTACTATCGTTAGCAGCCACTTCCGCTTTGACTGACGTTGTTGCGTTAAATCACGCAGGCCACAGCAATCGAGTATCGACATAGAACATAAAAACTATTTTCAATAAATACATGGATGATGCTTCGTGTAACTGTAATCTTACACTTCAGGTTAAACTTGATGCATTTTTATTTGTTCACTGAAGAATGAAAGTGGGAAAAAAAAGGAATTCCAAAGTTCATAGGAGCTTTGTATTTGATCTTATTATAAAGTGGTATGTATTTACTAAAGCATATGTATTCAATTTTAATTAAAACATTAGATCTATTAGTATAACATTGCTAAAACACTTCACACATTTATCAAAAAGACTCTGATCTTACATTTGGTCTCGCCCCTATCCATGGAGCATAAAGATATAGGTCGTGTCCCCCCGCTCTCCTTAAATATTTATCATCTGATTTATTCGTTTCGGTGTCTGAATTGCTTAATCAAACCTTTTCGCCGCCAGCTCCTGATATCAGGGCATAAAAACCACAACCAGTGTACTGAATTAGCCTAGTGCGCCCAGTTATATCCTGTCCAGAGCTTGTTTTCCCACGATAAACTAGCTGGCTAGCTGAACTATGCTAGTTTTCGTCCACATTGACAAACTTCAGAAATACTGCACCCTCAACTTCAAACTCATTTGCTAGTTATACAATCATGTAACTAAGAAATTCGCTGGAAAGAAAGTTGAAAAGGATGTATTGTTTTTGCTGAATAGTCATGACTGGTTCGAACCATCTGTCGTGTCGTATGACAAAGGTGGCGAGGGATATCATTGCTGCTTAACGCGGATCCAAGTTCAGTTTTGAGATCCAGCGGCGTCATTGGCGTAAGGTTAGCTGGACGTTTCTGACTGGTCTTGGAACAGTGACAATGGGCAGCCTCTCCCTGCTTGGCTCGATGGGATATGTAGTGATTTTGCCAACACAGCCAGCTATGTACACAGTCTTGTAGCCTTAACCTTTTTAAACGGACTATCGTATTTGTTGATTGAATCACACTTTATTAATATTATGAGTAATGCAGGAATGGCACAAGTTCATTGAGAACATTTGAGAAAATAGCAACTCTACAGAGCGCAATGACCACAATTGGCGAAATTACTTCAGGACACGAAGGGTCTGCAGAGCTCCTCCTCACCACGCTATTTAACATATGATGTGGTTAGCTGATAGGTAAAATACCTGTCCAGGCATTGTAAGATCTGTCAGGAGTCAGCAACGTCTAAGCATAGGACCACACCCCTATTGTATCACATTTTAGCCGTTATAGATCACTGATGTCATGACCTCGTCTGGAATATATTGACCTCGTTTTTTTCCGAGTTCCCAGTTGTCTTGAAAGCATCATGTTGATTTGTTTATAGTCTCAGACACCACTGGCCCGATTTTGACAAAACTCTGGTGAATGATTGCGTCCTGCCTTAGAGATCCGGCATTTACAAAATTACACCGATTGACCAGATGGTGGCGCTATAACAAGCGATTGAAAACGCAAACTTTGAAAGGTCGTGCCCCTCACCCCGTTTGACCTAAAGTCACGAAATTCGGTACATAGATCACATTTCATCTATGGACAAAAGTATCCTAAAGCAATATATTCCAGACTAGTAATTAAAACATGGGCACTATTGAACAATAAACATTGCAGTGGGCAGTTAGGCACAGACGCATATGAATCACGGATATTCGTATTGTAACAAAATACTAACCAATATGTTTACTTGATGAGGGGGACTATGTCCTACATATCCAGCAGCACTTTGTACTCTGCCGCCTCCATGCAACACACACTGTATATGAAATACAGAGTGGGCTATTTTACCCAGAGTCTATAGAGGGATCCTGTGACGTTTACCCAGAGTCTATAGAGGGATCCTGTGATGTTTACCCAGAGTCTATAGAGGGATCCTGTGATGTTTACCCAGAGTCTATAGAGGGATCCTGTGATGTTTACCCAGAGTCTATAGAGGGATCCTGTGATGTTTACCCAGAGTCTAGAGGGATCCTGTGATGTTTACCCAGAGTCTATAGAGGGATCCTGTGATGCTTACCCAGAGTCTATAGAGGGATCCTGTGATGTTTACCCAGAGTCTATAGAGGGATCCTGTGACGTTTACCCAGAGTCTATAGAGGGATCCTGTGATGTTTACCCAGAGCCTATAGAGGGATCCTGTGATGTTTACCCAGAGTCTATAGAGGGATCCTGTGATGTTTACCCAGAGTCTATAGAGGGATCCTGTGACGTTTACCCAGAGTCTATAGAGGGATCCTGTGATGTTTACCCAGAGTCTATAGAGGGATCCTGTGATGTTTACCCAGAGTCTATAGAGGGATCCTGTGAGGTCTACCCAGAGTCTATAGAGGGATCCTGTGATGTTTACCCAGAGTCTATAGAGGGATCCTGTGATGTTTACCCAGAGTCTATAGAGGGATCCTGTGAGGTCTACCCAGAGTCTATAGAGGGATCCTGTGATGTTTACCCAGAGTCTATAGAGGGATCCTGTGATGTTTACCCAGAGTCTATAGAGGGATCCTGTGAGGTCTACCCAGAGTCTATAGAGGGATCCTGTGATGTTTACCCAGAGTCTATAGAGGGATCCTGTGATGTTTACCCAGAGTCTATAGAGGGATCCTGTGATGTTTACCCAGAGTCTATAGAGGGATCCTGTGATGTTTACCCAGAGTCTATAGAGGGATCCTGTGAGGTCTACCCAGAGTCTATAGAGGGATCCTGTGATGTTTACCCAGAGTCTATAGAGGGATCCTGTGATGTTTACCCAGAGTCTATAGAGGGATCCTGTGAGGTCTACCCAGAGTCTATAGAGGGATCCTGTGATGTTTACCCAGAGTCTATAGAGGGATCCTGTGATGTTTACCCAGAGTCTATAGAGGGATCCTGTGATGTTTACCCAGAGTCTATAGAGGGATCCTGTGATGTTTACCCAGAGTCTATAGAGGGATCCTGTGATGTTTACCCAGAGTCTATAGAGGGATCCTGTGATGTTTACCCAGAGTCTATAGAGGGATCCTGTGATGTTTACCCAGAGTCTATAGAGGGATCCTGTGATGTTTACCCAGAGTCTATAGAGGGATCCTGTGATGTTTACCCAGAGTCTATAGAGGGATCCTGTGAGGTCTACCCAGTGATGCCTGAGAGAATGGAGGTGTGCAGTGATTCAGTCCTCCGGCTGTTTGACTTCTCTCTACGCCTGTGTCACTTCTCTCTCCGCCTGTGTGGGTACTCTCTCCGCCTGTGGGGGTTCTCTCTCCGCCTGTGGGGGTTCTCTCTCCGCCTGTGGGGGTTCTCTCTCTGCCTGTGGGGGTTCTCTCTCCGCCTGTGGGGGTTCTCTGATAACTCTTTAGGGTTCCTGATCAAGCAAATCTCTTCCCACAAATATCACATTTATAATGTTTCTCTGCGGTGTGTCCTCTTATGTCTTGCCAAGGATTCTGGCTGAGTGAAGTTTATCCTGCATAGATCACAGCTATAAGGTTTCTCTCCAGTGTGAATGCATCTGTGTCTAGTCAGCAGTCCTGAATAAGTGAACGTCTTGCCACACTGGTCACAGCTGTATGGGTTCTCTCCAGTGTCTTCGATTCACTCCTCCATCTGTTTGACTTCCCCCCTCTACCTGTCTTGGTTCTCTCTCTGCCTGTGTGGGTTCTCTTATGACTCTTCAGGTTTCCTGATTGTGCGAATCTCTTCCCACATATATCACAGCTATAACGTTTCTCTCCAGTGTGTGTTCTCTTGTGTACAGTCAGCAGTCCTGACTGAGTGAATCTCTTCCTGCATAGAACACAGCTGTAGGGTTTCTCTCCAGTGTGCACTCGTTGGTGCATTTTCAACTCTACTGGCTGAATAAAGCGCTTCCCACATTGATCACAGCGGTAGGGTTTCTCTCCTGTGTGCCTACGCATGTGTACATTCAGGGATCCCATATGTGTGAAGCTCTTCCCACATCGATCACACAGGAAGAGAGGGTTCTCTCTGGGGTGTACAAGCTTGTGCTTTCTCAACTCTCCTTTGGAAACATATCTCTTCTCACACTGTTCACAACTGTAAGATTTCTCCCCGGTGTGTATATGCTTGTGTTTAGTCAGGAATCCCGATGAAGCAAAGCTCTTCCCACACTGATCACAGACATATGGTTTCTCGCCTGTGTGTATACGCTTGTGTATATTCAGGTTTCCCGAACTAGCAAAGCTCTTCCCGCACTGATCACAGACATATCGTTTCTCTCCAGTGTGTATACGCTTGTGTATATTCAGGTCTCCCGAACAAGCAAAACTCTTTCCGCATTGATCACAGACATGAATACCCTCCCACATGTGTTTTCTCTGGTGGTGTCTTGCTAGGTCTTCTGAATGAGCGAAACTCCACTCACAGTGCTTACAGCTGTATATAGCACAGCTACGAGGTTTCTCTCCAGTGTGTGTTGGCTTATGTAAATTCAGTGTTCCTGAGTTAGTAAATCTCTTCCCACATTGTTCACAGACATATGATTTCTCTCCTGTGTGTGTTAGCTTGTGTTCAGTCAGGGAATAAGCTCGGGCAAAACTCTTCCCACATTGATCACATCGATAAGGTTTCTCTCCTGTGTGTGTTTGCTGGTGCCGTTTCAACTTCGCTGATGTAGGGAAGCTCTTCTCACAGTCTGAGCAGTGGAACGTCACGCCGGTGTGTGTTCGCTTGTGTTCAGTCAAGGAACAAGCTTGAGTAAAACTCTTCCCACATTGATCGCAGCTATAAGGTTTCTCTCCAGTGTGTGTTCGCTTGTGTATAGTCAATTGTCCTGAAGTACAGAAACTCTTTCCACATATAGGACAGACATATGGTTTCTCTCCTGTGTGTGTTCGCTTGTGTCTAGTCAGTGTTTCTGACATACGGAAACTCTTTCCACATATAGGACAGACATATGGTCTCTCTCCAGTGTGTACTCTTTGGTGTCTTTTAAGGTTTCCTGACTGAGTGAAACTCATCTCACATACGTCACAGCTATAAGGTCGCTGGATCCCTTTCAACCCTGGAGCCTTCCCAGATGATAAGCCCCTCCCACTGAGCGAGCGACCGTTAGAGCTGTCCCCTGTGAAACAAAGACATGAAGTTAAGGTTCCTCATATGTACCAAAGTATTTAACAATAAACTAGTGTTGAAGTATCTTCCCTATTCAACACAGATGAACTGCTATACAACACTGAATAGAAACGTTTTGCAAATATGGATCAATTAATAAATATTGATCAATCAATGAACTGTTACAGGAGCAGATTGCAGTCTAATCCACCATTCTTCTTACTTGATAACATTGAATCTGATTCTCCATATCCCTCCTCTTCTCCTCCTCCTCCTCTCGTGGTTCCACTCAGCCCCGTTGTTTTCCTGCAGTCCACCAGCCGCACAGACAACCTCTTCAGACCCAGCAGTAAGGTGCTACTGGGAGAGGTACGACACGGGGACCAGGGGAGAGGGGAGGGGGGCGGGAGAGACGTGTCCTGAAAACCACAAAAAGGGAGACAGAATAAATAAGGTGGGAAGCACTCTCCTACCTGTCAAGGAATTTAGAATCCTCAAAAGTCTCAGCAGTCCTTCCTTGATTCCTCTCATTATCTGGACCACCTGCTATAAATGCATTGGAGGAGAAACACTTTCTGGGAAATACTCACACCACTCTGCTCTGGGGTGTGCCTCTCTGGAGATGACTCCGCCTCCACCCTGTTGCTAAGAAACCAATCCTTGTTTTCCACGTCCCATTCTTCATCGCAGTCTGTAGCATCGTCATCATCATCAGACTGTCTGGGACTCATGGGTGCCACACTAGATTCTTCCTGTATCTTTCTGATGTCCTCTTTCAGTTGGAGTAACCAAGACATTACCTGCTCTTCCGATTTCACCGAATCTGCATTTTCCCACATTTCCTCCATGATTTTACGTCGCAATGAGTGATGGTGCTTTCCTTTAACTTGGGAGCCATCAATTCCACAGCGTTCACACAGGTATCGTAAATTGTCCTCAGTTAGACGGTGTAAACTCTGTTCGATTTCTTCCAACAACGTTTCCTTCTCTCCACTCATGATGTCCTGCTGGTGGGAACAATGACAATGCAGTCAATGGCAAGACAGCAGGAAGTACATACACTTTAGATGACCAGTAGAAGAAGAAGACAGCAGGAAGTCCATACACTTTAGATGACCTGTAGTAGAAGAAGACAGCAACAGAGGCTGCCACTCACCTATGTGTGAGATTGTGATGTTTGGTTAAAATTTGGAGTGTCCTCGCGCAATGACAGTTGAGAAGAAATACCAAGTCTCAACTACACCATCAATGAAGTGACTTGTTTAATGGATTTACATTCTTCATTTCAAGGTACGTTTATTTCCAAGCAAACTATAAGAGAGAGCAATATTTCCGTAGTCTGTATGTACACTGAACAAAAATATAAATGCAACAATTTCAACGATTTTACTGAGTTACAGTTCATATAAGGAAATCAGTTAATTGAAATAAATTCATTTACGCCCTAATCCATGTAATTCACATGACTGGGAATACAGATATGCATATATTGGTCACAGATACCTTTAAAAAAAAAGTAGGGGAGTGGATCAGAAAACCAGTCAGTAGCTGGTGTAACCACCATTTGCCTCATGCATCTCCTTCCCATAGAGTTGATCAGGTTGCTTATTGTGGCCTGTGGAATGTTGTCCCACTCCTCTTCAATGGCTGTGCGAAGTTGCTGGATATTGGCGGGAACTGGAACACGCCGTCGTACACGTCGATCTAGAGCATCCCAAACATGCTCAATGGGTGACATGTCTGGTGAGTATGCAGGCCATGGAAGAACTGAAAAATGTTCAGCTTCCAGGAATTGTGTACAGCTCCTTGCGCTATGGCGCCGTGCATTATCATGCTGAAACATGAGATGATGGCGGTGGATGAATGGCACGACAATGGGCCTCAGGATCTCGTCACGGTTTCTCTGAGCATTCAAATTGCCATCGATAAAATGCAATTGTGATCGTTGTCTGTAGCTTATGCCTGCCCATACTATAACCCCACCGCCACCATGGGGCACTCTGTTCACAACGTTGACATCAGCAAACCGCTCGCCCACATGACGCCTTACTGTCTGCCATCTGCACGGTACAGTTGAAACCAGGATTCATCTGTGAAGAGCACACTTCTCCAGCGTGCCAGTGGCCATGAAAGCTGAGCATTTGCCCACTGAAGTCAGTTACGACGCCGAACTGAAGTCAGCATGCCAATTGCACGCTCCCTCAAACCTTGAGACATCTGTGGCATTGTGTTGTGTGACAAAACTGTACATTTTAGAGTGGCCTTTTATTGTCTCCAGCACAAGGTGCACCTGTGTAATGATCATGCTGTTTGATCAGCTTCTTGATATGCCACACCTGTCAGGTGGATGGATTATCTTGGCAAGGGAGAAATGCTCACTAACATGGGACCAAACTGTTTGTTGGAAGTTGTGTTGTTTTTATTATCAGACCACTAGCCTACAAGCTAAATAACAGCTCGCCAGCTAGCAGCAACGTTAGTTTCCCTAGCAACAGACCCGCTAGCCGCAACTTTAGCTTCCCAAGCAACAGACCCCCTAACAGCACTGTGTATGAGAAACATTGAACTGCGCTGGGGAAAGGCTTTATTTTCAACTATTTTATTGGCAAACCCTTTGCAAACTCATAATTCGTAATTTTACACAAAGACATTACACGTTCATGGGTACTCATAGCGCTCCCAAACCACGTTCATGGGTACTCATAGCGCTCCAAAACCACGTTCATGGGTACTCATAGCGCTCCCAAACCACGTTCATGGGTACTCATAGCGCTCCAAAACCACGTTCATGGGTACTCATAGCGCTCCAAAACCACGTTCATGGGTACTCATAGCGCTCCAAAACCACGTTCATGGGTACTCATAGCGCTCCCAAACCACGTTCATGGGTACTCATAGCGCTCCAAAACCACGTTCATGGGTACTCATAGCGCTCCAAAACCACGTTCATGGGTACTCATAGCGCTCCAAAACCACGTTCATGGGTACTCATAGCGCTCCAAAACCATTCTCCGTAAGTCGGGTTTTCAGCAGCTACATTCGCCCACATTTGGCTCCATGTGAACTACAGTTCCGACGCAGTATTTAGCTTCTTACTTTCTTGTGTTCTTCTTATTTCTGTTTTTGTTCTCCCTTATGTTATTTACATTGATCTGTCATTTTTAGTACTACATTGATCTGTTATTTTTTTAGTACTACATTGATCTGTTATTTTTTAGTACTACATTGATATGTAATTTTTTAGTACTACATTGATATGTTATTTTTTAGTACTACATTGATATGTTATTTTTTAGTACTACATTGATATGTTATTTTTTAGTACTACATTGATTACTGCATTGTTGGGTTTAGAGCTTGCAAGAAAGGCATTTCACAGTACACAGTAAAAACTTAAAAGGTCATGTTTAGAAAAAACGATAATAATCTGTTTCAAACCGGTTTTCAAAACAAATGCTGATATGGCCCTTATCTTTCATATCAGCGATAATGAATCTTTCAAATAAAAAAGCTACACTCACTGTAGCAGTTTTGCACAGATCCACAAGCTGTGTGCCTCCAGTTGACGAACTACACTTCCTCCCCAGTTACTCACACACAGGTGTTCAGAGCATGTTAGATAGCTAATCAGCACAGGTGGCCGCCTATGTCTTCCGTCTGTCTTCAGTCAACAAGCAATGTAACATGAAGATATGGCCGTGTGGGAACCCTAACCCTATAAAACGGTGTGTACCCATTTAAACTTTTTATTATTATTATTATTATTATTATTATTATTATTATTATTTCTTCCTGATATGAAAGCTATGTTCCTTACGTTTCCAAAAACGTACCGCAAGCGATGCGTGTTAATGTTTAGAGCAAGCGTCTGGGCTCTTAACAACACTCCCCCGTCAGAAGATACTATCCTCAATAGGTCGTTCTCAATATAACGTCACAATACGGTGCAGAGTGTTCGATTTGGCTGCTGGTGGGCAAGGAGACCCCAACTCCACTAAAACCCTTGACAACTACGTGCCGTTTTGAAGGGATTGTTAAATAAAATGTTATAACTATTTGGTTTTAATATCATCACCTCTTTAAGAGCATAGTCAGAACTACACATTTCTGATGATTCCACATGTATCTCTATCAGAGTTATACAGCAAGTAACTGCATGCTTTTCATGATCAGTAAACATCAATTGATCATGTATTCAGATATGTGAGGGTAGCCAGATCCATTTGGCATGTAGCTAGCTAGCTAGCTAGCCAAGCAACAACGTGTCATTTAGCTTGCTTCATCAGAGATTAGGCTCTTGGAAAGAGCGTGACATCGGCAAATCCTCATCCTGGTAAAGTTGCCAGTCGGACTAACTGTCATCACCACTATAGATGGCAAGCAAATCAAACAATGTTTGGATATACCCATCTTAGTTTATCCCCTGAAAGGTAACTTATTAACTAGCCATATTGACCTGATCTGTTATTAGCTAGCTAGCCAATTTGACATGGTCCATCAATCAATGTAGCCTATTATGTCTGTCAGCAGCAATCATGATCAAACACTTAAAAACAATGTTGAAATTCGCTAGGTAGACCTACGTTGGTTGGAGAAAAAAGTGAATTAGGTCTACTTACCACTATGTTTAGCCAACTGTACAATGTTTTTACCAGTAGCATGCAAGGTAAACATTATCAGCAAACAGTACATCGGCAAATGCGACTTTCTGCTGCTTGACAGCCAGAGCTCACAAAGGATGGGAAATGAACCTAAACCACTCATACTTGTCAGGTATAGTTCAGTTTTATATCACTCAAATATCCAATTAATGATGGCCAATATTGAGATCGTGAGGCTACCCTCAAATATCTTAAATTACATGATCAATTGATGTTCAGTTACTTGCGGTTGCCTGTCTCTAACGATAGAGAAAATGTGCGCAATTGTTTTGCATGGAATAGTCGGAAATTTCTTAAAGCGGTGAGGATATTACAACCAAATAGTTTACATTTATTGAATAATCCCTTAAACCGCACGAAGTTGTCAATGGTTTTAGCAGAGCTGCGGGTGTCCTTGCCTTGCGATTAGTTTACTACAATTAGGGGAGGGATGGTAGGGTTAGGGGAACATAATAGAAAAGGGAAATATATTATGCCAGCTCCAAGATGGGGGAAATAATTGTTTTGTCCTATTATAGTGAACTTTGAGGGATTCTAATTCAAATTTAACACAGTAAAAACGGTTGGTAAACACTTTGTGACATGTGTGCCACTAATACATCATTAATCCATTGTCATTAAAATTGCAAAACATAACATGCCCATATTATGCCAGCTACTACATTGGAAAAACACTAGTTTACAGTGAAAATACACATTTGACACAGTAAAAATGGATGGTAGTGCCAGTGGGCTAGCTAGCTAAAGTTAGCCAGTAGTGCCTCTTCATAGCCAGCTAGCCATCTATCTAACCTACCTGTAGCTAGCTACATATCATAGCCAATTAGCTAGCTACTAATATCTCCCAGTGTCCCCTCCACTGAGCTTTATAGTCTCCTCCCGCGAACTCCTCGCACACTGGCTGTTGTTGCCGGGTCAGACAGTTACGGTCTCCGTTTCCTGGCAACAATCACACTTTCCTGTTGGATGCTTTCCTATCACATTTAAGGTCTTATTCAACTGGCTGTGTCCCACCCTTAATCTTGTAAAAAATAGCCTCCTCTCTTCTGTTCCTTCTTGCCGCCCTCCCCGACTTTTCTCTGTACTTGAAATAAATGCCTTCCCTTAGTATATCTCTATTCCACTGCTCCTGCCATCTCTGCATATATCAGTCTTTTTGTCTCTGCCTTGCTCATTGAAACTTCAACGTCAACATCCCCACTACTAAGTGCTTGTTTAGCCAGTACATCTACTGCCTCGTTCCCCTCCACCCCCACATGGGCTGGGACCCAAGTAAATCTTATCTGAATACCCATCTGTTTAATCCTGCCATGGGTTTGTAGCACCTCATAAAGCAGGTCTTGTCTGCTACATGAGCTAAAGGACTGGAGACTCATTAACACTGCACATGAATCAGAGCAAATAACTACTCTGTCTTGTTTGACTTCCTCCACCCACTGCAAGGCCAACAGTACGGCCATCAGCTCCGCCGTATATACAGCCAGATGATCTGTAATAAGTTTCCTGACTTCCACCCCACATTCCTGCACTACAAATGCTGACCCAGTACGTCCTGTCCTTGGATCTTTTGACCCATCTGTGTAAATGGCCACAAAATCCTGATATACAGTATCCAGACATCTCAAACAAATCATATGGATCAACACCCTCCCTATCTTTCTGTAGTCTCTCCAACACTTCTAGATCAACTACTGGAGGCGGGAGTAGCCATGGTGGATTTACAGAAATAGCTACCGTTGGACTAAACTCCCTTCCATACAGTCCCATCACCTTCGCCTGGGTATTACCCACCCACCCAAAGCTCATGTTCTGGCTTCGCTCATGTTCCCAGCATGCCTGCAAAATCCCTTTCGCAGGATGAGACACCCCATGTCCCTGTAGGTTGACCCAATAATTAATTGCCAGCTGCTGTCTCCTAATCTGCAATGGCATATCCCCCATCTCCACCTGTAATGCAGCCACTGGGGACGTCCGAAACGCCCCACTACATATTTCTTAGTCCTTGCCCCTGTATGACATCTAGCCTTTCTAATGAGGTCTGGGCTGCCGAACCATACGCTATACTGCCATAGTCTATTATCGATCGGATCAATGCAACATACGGGCTCCCGAGTGGCGCAGCGGTCTAAGGCACTGCATCTCAGTGCTTGAGGCGTCACTACAGACCTCCTGGTTCGATTCCAGGCTGTATCACAACCGGCCGTGATTGGGATTCCCATAGGGCAGCGCACAATTGGCCCAGTGTCGTCCGGGTTTGGCCGGTGTAGGCCGTCATTGTAAATAAGAATTTGTTCTTAACTGACTTGCCTAGTTAAATAAAGGTAAAATAAAAATAATAATAAAAAATTAATAAAAATGAGGAACGCCCAGCCCCCCACTCCTTCCCCGTCAGACAGCGCATGACATTTAGCACCATCTTACACTTTCCCACCACTCTCTCAATGTGTTCTAGTGTTCTCAGGTCAGTCTAGTGTCAAAGTATACCCCAAGGAACCTGAAGGCCCCCACCCTCTCCAAGTTTCTCCCATATAACCTCAAGCATAACCTCATCTCCCACCTTCCTCCTGGTAAAGAACACTGTCTGAGTTTTCTCTACAGAGAACCTGAATCCCCACATGAATGCCCACCGCTCTACCTCATCAATTGCTTCCTGTACCTTCCTGACTATGTATGGCACATTTCTTCCCCTCTTCCATAAGGTCCCATCATCTGCAAATAAGGACCTCCCAATATCCGTCTGTACCTGAGAGTAAACATCATTGATCATGATTTGCCAGCAAACACACTGGCAACCTCTCCTCGCTTCAACCTCACGTTACCGAAACCCCGCCCACGGTGTTTGATTGACAATCAGCACAGGTCGAAAACGATAAGACAAATGAGGAAACGAAATAGCAAAATGAAGTATTGCGATTGATTTATCGAATTTGACTGATCATTAGAATTGACAGTCTTAAACCACAGAGTATGGAAAAGCATTGTCAATTGCCAATTGCCACTTGAGAATTATTTTTATTTTTATCAGAAGGAAATGAAATGGCAAACATGATAAATGGTTTGTCATTTAAGCGTTTACATTTTATTTTCAAATGTGTCAGTGTTGTACTGGATAGTACCATGGGAATTAAATAAACACTTCTATTTATTTTTCAAATTGGCACACAATATGCAATTTTTTTTGCATTTCAATTATAATTGTCACAAAAAATGCATACCCATTTAGAAAAGGGAATTGCAAACATGATATTGATTTATCATTTGTCCATTTGCGTTTCGGCAGCTAAATGCTTCCATACACTTGCCGGATGTAAAGAACTGAACTCAGATCTCGACTAATGACGTCATATCAATATGTCCGCAAGCAAATCAACTCCAAAAGTCCTCCGGTATAATTTTTTTTGCAGCAATTCATAACGCCGTTTAAAGGCATCAACATGAAAATAAAACTAACGTTATGGTTGATTTGAGCTATTAATATTTTTTAAACGGACCAATATTAGACTAGCTAACGTTTGCTAACGTTCACTGACGACTAGTTGGGTGGAAACTTCCGGGTGATATGCGGAATGGCAGTTTTGTTTACACTTCAGAAAACTGTAATTGGTAACATTATCATCATAACTAGACTGTAAACATTCGTCGTTCATGAGGGCACAAAAACATAAATCCGGCTAAAGCTATTGATGAACAAAAGCTAGCCAACTTACCAGATTCCTTTTAGAAAAGCCAGCTACGTAGCTAGCAAGTTCCTGCCCACTGTTTTCTTCCACGTGGAAAGGGAGTTAGGCAATATCTCGTCAGTCCGCTAATGGTCCTTTACGACTGCGCTGTATTTTTAGATTGAGATGAGAATATCTTGCTTGAAAGGGACTGGCACGACTTTTAGCTGGCTACCATCTTTAGTAGCAGGGCAGCAACTTCCGCTTTGACACAGGCCAGAGCAATCGAGTATCGACATAGCAGAGACAGAAGAGGAAGCGAGACACTCCATTCGCTGTTTGTTTTTTTGGGACTCCCTAAAACACGCCACTTCAATACAGCTACGACTTTTCGCAGCAGGTTAGGATAATGTAGCAGGTTAAATAAAGGGTTAGGGTTAGCGAAAATGCTTTACTAACCTGCTAGGAAGTCACTTGTATCAAAGTGGGGTGTTTTTAGGGAGTCCCTTTTTTATCTGGTTCAATGAAAGTCCATGCGTTAAGTAGACCAGAACTGACTATTTTTCCCAAAGGTTTTCAATGGTAAACGGGCCTGAGTGAACTATCTTCATTTATCCACCATTGTTTATATAAGTACACTTCTTCTTCGGTTGGGTTTACCAATGGTTGGTATCCAATGTTAATGGTGCATTACTGCTACCTACTGTACTGGAGGGTGGGCCAGAGCAAACTAATTTGGCAACTGTATGTAATGATGTTCTACTCAGTAAACTTTTTAAACTCAATTTCTGTATCCCATTCTCCCTCATACTGGATCTCAGTCTCTCTTTCCCTCTCATACTGACATAGCCTCAGTCCCTATAGCCCCAGTCCCCACAGCCCCAGTCCCTATAGCCCCAGTCCCCATAGCCTCAGTCCCCATAGCCTCAGTCCCTATAGCCCCAGTCCCCATAGCCTCAGTCCCTATAGCCCCAGTCCCTATAGCCTCAGTCCCCATAGCCCCAGTCCCTATAGCCCCAGTCCCCATAGCCTCAGTCCCCATAGCCCCAGTCCCTATAGCCTCAGTCCCCATAGCCCCAGTCCCTATAGCCCCTGTCCCTATAGCCCCAGTCCCCATAGCCTCAGTCCCCATAGCCCCAGTCCCTATAGCCCCAGTCCCTATAGCCCCAGTCCCTATAGCCTCTGTCCCCATAGCCCCAGTCCCTATAGGCCCAGTCCCTATAGCCCCCCCTATACTGCTTCACTTCCCCTACCCACTACAAGGTAAACAGTACGGTCGTCAGCTCTGCATACAGCCAGGCAAGGTAAACAGTACCGTCATCAGTTCTGTAGACTTCCACCCCACATTCTTTCACTACAAATGCTGATCCTACACAACCTGTTCTTGGATCTTTTGATCCATCTGTATAGATGGACAGGAAATCTTGATACACAATATCCAGATGTCTGTTAAACAGCTCAGATGGCTCAAACCCCTCTCTAGCTTTGCCTAGTCTCTCCAACACTTATAGATCAATTACTGGAGTCGGGAGTAGCCTTGGTGGGTTAATAAATCCCTCATATTGATTAAGGGGGAAATCAGGTTGTATGCGCTGTTGAAATTAACACAACTCAAAAACCACATGGAAACTGTAGAGCTTTTTTTTACATCATTGGTTGGAGGACAACCTGCAGAAGACAGCCAGCCACATTTCAGAGTGTCGGATTTTGATAAGGGGGTCGCCCAAACAGAAAGGGAAACGCAACACTGTTTTGTCAATCTCTCACATCGATATGTTGAAATCAATAGTGCGAGAGGGGGAAAATTAGGTTGCACGTACTGTTAAAACTACCAGCTCAAAAACCACATGGAATCTGGGAATATGTGTTATCCCAATAACAGGTTAGAGGAAAACCTGTAGAACACAGCCAGTTACATTTTGGAGTGTTTTGATCCAAGTTGGTCGACATTAGGATAAGTGTAACACAACACTTTTTTTTATTGTTAATCCCTCCTATCGATATCACGTTGAAATCAAAGTAACACTATTTAAAGGCCAGACGGAATCTGAGAATAATTTTTATTTCACTGGTTAGAAGAGAATTAGCTGAAGACGGTCATCTAATTTTAGAGTGTCGGATGGAGATTCTGGAAGGCTGCTGAAACGGGGAAGGAAACTGTACAAAAGGCTGTGAAGTATTTGTAGTTAATCATATCAGAGCTGTAGTGCCGCCAACCGGTGAAGTGGAGCAGAGCATGCTGGGCGATCTCCAGCTCAGAGAAGATCAGCTCGAGAGAAGTCAAGTGAGAGAAAGCTCCAGCCATCCTTGTGGTTTCCCACCAGGTAGCTTTCATTGTGTTAGCCAAGGCCAGTGTACGTCCTTGTTGATATGTAAGTACATATTTCATATCTTTCAGGCGTTTATGACTGAAGATGCACTCTGCTACGATAATGTCATATTTATGGTTATGCAAATGTCGTGTATTAGGATTATGCCTTTGTTAAATGTTTTTAAGTGGAACTGAAAGAACGTTGATTTTAGTATCAAGAGGGAATGTTTTAGTGTAACGCCACATACAACAGACAGGAAGTGTGTTGTAGACAGGGGATTGGACAGTAGAGGGAGCCACCCACATCTTGGGGAGTTTATATATACTGGGGGAAAAACGAAGAAGAGTCAGGAGCATTCAGATTATTTTGGGACGGTGCTCCTCCAGACACCGCGGGTCTGTAACTTATGCTGTAACCTCGTGATTTTAATAAAAGCCTCTAAACACGGTGCAGCCTAAGCGGACTCCTTGATTGACAGCAATAATTGCCAGCATTCACCCGATACGACAAATGGCGCCCAACGTGGGGCTGGTCTGCATCTCTCCTTTGCTCATTCGTAGCCGCCAGGCTAACTCAAGCTAACTCGGTCTGAAGTCATGATCAGACAAGGGTGAGTGTTCCTCACAGCTTGGTTTGGATACTGCGTGTGTACACTGGAGGGGTGTACCAGAAATGTGCCTCATGTGGCGTTATTGCGGTCGACTAGGAGTCTGAAATAATATTCTAAAATGTTATTCCATTGGTAAACGGCAGATAATTGGAATTTTAGAGCATAAAACGGTAGGAATTAAGTATTGGCAGGTGTACAATTAAGGCAGATATGCGCATTCATTAGGGCACTGTACCGCTTAAGACCCCGGGGGGGCCATTTAGAAAATGATGGGCCGACAAATCCGCTGGCACGATAGAATGTGCAGTCGGTGGGTTTTAAAGAAAACTCGGTTTGATGGGGTTTATCTGATTGTGATTATGGCTCGACTTTCGTCCGACGGGGGGTTTGATTGGGTCTAATTTCTCGGTGAAATGGTCATTAATCCACGGTAGCACAAAACGGTAGGAAAATGTCAAAATAAAAAGGGCAGTGCAGGATGTCTGTTGCGTGGTGTAAGCCACAGGTTGGCTAAATGCTAATGCTAATGCTAATGCTAAATGCTGGGTTGTGTTTCAGGCTACATTGTACGCAAAGGCTAAGGCTAAATGCTAAAATGCTAATTGTGTTGCGTGCTACATGCTAACGGATATCCTTAGAGGGCCATTGCGATGGGATAAGCCTCTTAAACTTGTCTATGTGTGTGTAATTCAGGTTATATGTTTTGTGAGCGCTGTTAAATGTTGTTTGACTATGAGGGGAAAATGGAGGTACAGCAGGACTGTTAACTGTTTAGGTTTGGGGAGAGAGTAGAAAATCGCCCGTCCACGGTGAAATTGTATTTCTGAATGTAATGCGCATGCGTGTGACGGTACTAAACTACAACACGTTTTTGCTAATGGGTCATATTTCTGTTGGGGGCTGCAGGAAGACAGAGAAACACACAGACAAAGAGATATTTGGACACGAGTCTTCTAGTTGTAAAGCGGCGGTTGGTTAAAGATGAAACTTGTTTTGTGACCTATTGAATTGATAAATGAGAGAGATATATTGACGGATTATAATAAATTGAATTAGAAGACGATTAAAATTAAATAAAATGTTTTTGAGCGATCAATAATTATTCCTGAGTTAATTCTTAGAGCAAATGTAGAACGAACAAATATTGAATGGTTGGAAATACTCAGTAATTGCATTAACTACTAAAATGTTATTCTGTGTCTTTGTTCGATAAGCGAGAGGAGAGAGAGAGGAGATACAGGAAGTGCTGACGTGACATCATGTGACGCGACAGAGGATCAGATATCAGGCTAGTTCACAAAATCTTCCGCTAACAGGATATGTGATGTTATGACAATTTCACATAGGCTTGGCAAATACTGATTTGAATAAAATTTGCATTTTGGAGTCTCTGTGCATCACTGGGCTGGATTACAGTTCGGTTGGAAATCAGGTACTGACAGTATTCTGGAATTAAGATACTTGGGTGCATATTAAACAATGGAGTTTATGGGAATTGTAGTGTTGTAAGGTTAGAAGGCTTTGTTTTTGGGATTGCTTTGAAGTTGACTAACTTACATTTACTTTCCTGATGGATTGTGGTAAGATAGCCACTAATTGATAAATGGGTAAGTTAGGATATAGAAATAAAAAATTGGTTTTAAATTATTCATAATTTTTAATTGATTTTTTAATAGATTTTTTATTTTAATTAGAAATGGTTTTTGAATAAAACATTTAATTGAATTTTTTAATATTCATATTTTAGTTGATTTGATTTTGGAAAAAAAAAAAATATATATATTTTTTTTTTTTGGGGTTGTTTGGGTTATATTAATAATTAAAGGGGGGAAGCCATATGCTATATAGTCTAAAATAACATAATTCACAATAAAGGAATATAAAAGGGTTGTTACAATGGGGAGAAAGGACAGCAAGGCTATAAAAGTCATTACACCGATTGATATAGTACAAAATAGTAACCCTTTAACTAAAGTATTGCTAGGTTATCCGGCAAATGAAACAAAAGTTGCCCTTCATTCTCAAACAAAAACTGATAAAAGAGTCCAGCGATAAGATAAACAGAGGTATAGAGAAAATGCTAAAGGAAGGAAAGGCGATAGAAAAACTAATGGCAGAAGTTAGTACACCTTTCTCACATACGGATTCAGCAAAAAGACACCCACCTTATGAGAAGGAAGTAGAGCTTAGGGATGTTTATCCTCAGCTTCCAGTGATCATCCAGCAGGGTGATTATTGCATCAGAGATGAAGATGAACGAATAATAGATAGAGGACAAGCAGAAACGACCAGAAAGATGAATCCAAAACTCCAGAAGGAAGAAAAACCGAGATGTCTGGAAACTAAGAGAAGAATGAGGTTCGGAAAGATGAGGATGAAGATACAGAAGGAGAAAACCTGCTGAGAAAATAATCCCAAGAATTGGAGGAGAAGAAGAATACATTGAGGCCAAGCAGCTGAAGAAAAGTAAGAAGATGATGGAAGATGATATTTTGAGGACAGAACTTAGAATATAAGCTTTTGAAGAATCCTGATATGTCAACAGCAAGAAAGAACAGGACGAAGAAACTCTCAGAAAACTCAATCATACAACTGGTGGAGAAGAGAAGCTTTGGTTATGAAGAATCAGAGTGAACCAAATCAACAATCACTGTTACAGCTTCAACTGAACAATATCAAATGCAATTGTACCAGCCAAGGGGGGTACCAGGTGTTTCATATCCACAGCCAGTTTCTGGACAGACACAGAATTGGAGAGGAAGAGGACGAGAAGGCTTAGAAGGAGGAGGAAGATTTCAGCTACACTTCCAGCAACTTTCAGAAGACTGTTATAATTATGGACAGGTTGGTCACTTTACCTGTGAGTGCAACAAGTCAGGAGGAAACAACAGAGAACATTTTTAAGGAAGATACAGGGGCCAGTCAAGATCACCTGTTCTCCAGGTGAACCCTAAGGATTCCAGTGCCTAGAAGATACGAAGGGGGGTGTCAGCTGATAGCACCGATTAGAGAAGAAGAGAAAATATCTAACAATTGAAGTAAAAACAGAGGACTATGAGAAGAATGGTGAATAGTGGAAAAACTTATCTGTGTTCAGCCTAAAGAGGTTAAACATCTCACTATGTAAAATTAACTAATTAGGATAGGGATTTGAGGTAGTAAAACAGCTAAGTACTCTTAAGGAACCAATTGAGCTATGCTATAAAAATCAAAGAGAAATTAAAATAGACAATACTAATATTAGAACATATACCTATTGCATTGTTGGGAAGAGATGCATGGTGTAAATTGAATTGTACAATAAGATGTACACTAAACGGCTGTCTGGTAGAAGATGTTAAAAAGTAGGGTTTTTGGGAATCATATTTGCTTAAAAAGATCATATCATAGGAAGGATGATAATCTATTAGACTGCCTATTAGACAATCTGTCTGGAAAATAAAGTTAAAAGGGGTGACTGTTATTCTGGGTTACATTCTTACACCAAGGGATTTCAGGCTAGGCTAAAAGGTGTTTAGTCGTTTGCCAAGTCTGTGTGTAAAGAAGTCAGAAGCAGGTGGGGACTTTCCCAATCACATATTCTAAAATTTGGTGGTAAAGGGATTTTGTGAATAAATCAGTGGGAAAAGGTTTTTAAAGGTTAGGAGAAAAGATTAGATTAAAATAAGTTAGGAGAACTAGGTTGAAGGAACTCTAAGACAGTAAGCTAAGTTTCAAAGTTAGTAGTAAGAGAGAGAGAACAGTGGTGAAGGACATTTTAGAGTTTAGTGGGAAGATATGGTAGGAGTTTAGATCTGTTAGGAGCAGATGCATTGAGAAAGTATGTGTTGCTGAATAATAAGAGAAGATTGAGGGTGATTGAGTATCTATATTTTCAGTTCCAGCAGGGAGATCAAGGTAATTGTAGGGGTATTTTTATAATCAAAAGTTTGAAAGTCAGGGATTAGAGGTAGGACTGAGAGTTGGAAAAAGTGACACTAGTGGTGATAGATGGAAGTACAAGTAAAGAGTTCAAAGCTTTGGGGAAAATGGATGAAGTAACTAAGGACATTAACACTTCAGTCTATTAAAACAACAGTGAGAAGCAATTTAACTCTTTCAACATTGATAGTTATTAAAGCCATAAATATATCGCATTTGATTATAAGGGAGCCAATGGCTCCAGCACCAATTTTAGAGGAAAAAGACTTATTAGGGTTAGGATGGGGACGTTCCTCCCACATGGAGAGATAATTATGGAGAAGACGTATTGTTATCAGGACCAGATGTAGAAGCGGTGGCCCCTAGTGAAAGAAAGTATATTTTAATTCGTAAAGTGACGCCTATAATGGAAGATTTGAAATCTGTTGAAGCTTCCACAGTCACCAAAGGAGTTCAGCAGGAGTAGATTACAGTAGTCACTCCAACAGTAGATAATACACAGAGGATATCGGGAACTTTCGCACTAGAAGTAGTTAAGAGTGTTAATACATCAACTAAATCAACTACTTTAATGGTAACTTTGGAAGGGATTAATGATACGATGGCAATAGCAAATGTAGGAAGTATGACACCGACAACAACTTTTCTGAAATTAAAGGGGGTAGCAAGAAGGACTCAGGGGTTTATGGTACGAATTGGAGAGTGCTGTCAATGATAGTACGAATAGGGTTAAAATAGGAGAGCAGATAGTGGTAGAGACAATATAGATTCATCTGAAATAGTGAAGGATACTATCATGTAGGTACAGGATGAGGTCTTTGATTTTAATGACAGACAAGGAGAGGTATCTGATCAGTACCGCTCGTTAGGGAAGAGAGAAACTAAATGGATGGGTTTGATTCTTCTGTTGTGAAAAATTAAAGATAGCAGGTAGGAATCTTTGGTTCCAGTAACTCATTCTGTAATATCAGTGAGGAATCTTGAGGGTCCATGTCTGTTGAGAATTCCAGTCAAACATGTTAGAGACGGTCGCTCGACCTCTATCAAGTGTGTGTCAGTATTATGCTTTGTCATGACTGTTGTATCAGCAACAACAGTCAGTAACAGATAAAATAATGTCGTTGTCAAAACATTTGTTTAAGCCTAGGGTTAGGTGGTATTGGGTTAAGTGAATTAACTTGTGTGCATTTGTTAGATGGGAAGAAAAATCAGGTAACAGCGAGCCCTGAAACATTGGAGGTGTAACCATTGAGGGCTAAAAGTTGTGTTTGTTCTAATAAAACATATGATGTAAGGGGTATGTTTATGGGAATATCAGATTGTGATGACTATATGATAACTTTGGGTATGCATGACCTTAAGTGTAGTAATGAGAAATATAATGTAACTTTTTATGTTCCAGTTAGTAAGAAGAGCAGGACTTTGATGGTTAAAAGATTAGCTTTTGCCTGTCAATGTAACTATTGGGAATTTTAGAGATATTTGGTGGGTTTGTGGTGATAAAGCATATATATTCTTACCCTATTGATCGACAGGATGTTGTTACATGTCAACGTTGAAGCTTCCATATGAGGTTTTTACCATTAAAAGAGGGGTAGCACCGGACACAGATCAATCTGAAGCTAGGTTTGAAATTGGATGAAAAGAGACATGGAGACATGTCATAGTCTTCAAGCCTATCATTGAAGGATACATCTAAGGGAGAAGGGGGGACTTTTTCCATGGTATGGTGTAACATTTGGGAAGATCATATTGATAATATTAGTTATACTTTGAGTCCAGATAGTTCAGATATTATCACTAGGGTTATATATGCATTGAAGAATATAAGGGATGCATTTGGTAGATCTGAAGGAGCGGTAGTCAGCGAAGACTTGGTTGCAAGATCAGGTAGGCCCAGTAGGGGCAGTGATGGTTCAGATTTTAGTTGCAGCTTTGATAACACTGTGTGTGATGTTTGTAATTTGTTACTGACCTTTGAGAAAGCTATGATATTGAGATAGGTTGGAGTAGTGATGCCTGGAGACAACACTCAGATGCCGGTGTTGACTGTTCCTGATCTGGATGAAGATGGACAAGTGGAACTGAATGGATAAATATCATTTTTGATGTTTTGATCATTTAAAAAAAAAAAATTCTTTCAATATTAGGGTGATATTAGTATGATTTTATGAATCAAAGGGGGGAAATGGTTAATGTGATTCATACATCATTTATATATCATTTTTATATTCTTAGTTGATATTGATGTTTCATTTGAAAGTGTTTGTTTTGCAAAAGATACTGTTTGGTCTTTCCTTTTCTTCCAGAAGCATTTGGGGGAACATGTGGAGATTGAAATACTCAAACAAGGACAATATGAAGGGACAATATGAAAGGACAATGACTGGAGGAGATGAAACAAGAAAGGTGTGGAGAGATTCCGATTCCATCATCAACAATCCATATGAAGTCGAGACTACGGGGAGATGAAGTGTAGTGGACTACATTCCAGTGTCTGCAATGAAATATAGACATGTGTAATACATAATTTGTGTCATACTCTTACGTATTAATTTTTGTAGAATGATATTTGATGTTATTGGATACATGTGGGGATCTTAGATGTTTTTGTTTATTTCGTGAATGCTTAGGGACAGGGAGTCTAGGCAGGGAGAGGTCCACTGTAGGGTCCAATGGGTTGACCAGCCTTAGAGTGGATATTTTTTGGATAGGATTTTGTTTGAAGGGGCTTACATGTGTATTTAATTGCATCATAGTTTCAAATGCATTTACATTGTTTATGAGTTTATCTGGAGTACCGAGGTGGTTGCCTGGGGCAGAGGGACTGTGAGAGAATTTTACTGTCTTGATTGATGGATGGATTTGGAACGAAGGTTGCCAGACAGTTTTTCGCTCTTACACTCCATAAAGATTTGTTCATATTTCATAGTAATGTATTCACACTTCATAAACAGTTATTCATATTTCATAGAAAGGTATTTACACTCTAGAGAAGAATGTTTTTGGTTTAATGTTAAAGATAAATTGTCACTTGTCATAATCCTATTCTGTTTGTTTTCGAGACTGTTTAGTCTCGAAGGGGGGAAATGTCGTGTATTAGGATTATGCCTTTGTTAAATGTTTTTAAGTGGAACTGAAAGAACGTTGATTTTAGTATCAAGAGGGAATGTTTTAGTGTAACGTCACATACAACAGACAGGAAGTGTGTTGTAGACAGGGGATTGGACAGTAGAGGGAGCCACCCACATCTTGGGGAGTTTATATATACTGGGGGAAAAACGAAGAAGAGTCAGGAGCATTCAGATTATTTTGGGACGGTGCTCCTCCAGACACCGCGGGTCTGTAACTTATGCTGTAACCTCGTGATTTTAATAAAAGCCTCTAAACACGGTGCAGCCTAAGCGGACTCCTTGATTGACAGCAATAATTGCCAGCATTCACCCGATACGACACTAATCAGTAGTTTCTACTGCGAGCTAGCTATTGTGAGCGGACTAGCTCTGTTTAGGTTGTCATATCATTTCGGACATTTAACCCTGTATTTGTAAAGGATAATGTCCCCCAGTTAGTTGTATATATGCCCTGTAATTTGTATAGGTGTGTGGTACATCATTATATGGGTATTACGTTTTATTTCATTGTTTAGAGGTATTCAAGTTCATTGCGCAGGTGCTACGCTTTATAGTACACTTGCGATGGCACCCCTTTGATCTCAAACGAGTGCAGTCACAGTCACGTTGTATTGCGCTGTCTGACCCCGTACAGCATTAAGTCATCATAGTCATGTTGTAGCCATGCATATTGTTTAGAAGAGATGTGAATTGGAGATTGTATTCTGTCATTCGCTATTGTATCTTTCTCTCTCTCCACACACACACTTTGGTTGAAGCAAGTTGCCAGACCACTAAGTGCCTCAGCCCATCCCTGCTTCATACACTGCGGTGCTGTTCTGCGCCTGTGCATCTTCAGCGTTATTAAACCACCTCAACTGGAAAACCGGAGAAAAAAAATGCTTGTATGCCTAATTTAACCGGCCGCTCTAGAAAGAGCTCCCGTAGTGACTGTGCAGCAGCCCGGTCATTAGTCTTCCTCAATAGGAGATAAAAACTATTGTGTCTACATGGATGATGCTTCCTGTAACTAATCTTACTTCTGGTAAAACTTGCTGCATTTTTTGTTGTTCTCTGAAGAATAAGGAATGCCAAAGTTCATAGGAGCTTTGTATTTAATCTTACTAAAAGCAAAATAACGTAGTATGTATTAATATATGCGTTCAATTTGAATTAAATTGAATTAAAACATGAACTCTTATTATAACATTGCTAAAATATTCTACATTATTTAATTGACAATATGAGCCCATGAAATAAGACACTAATAAGCGAAGTTCATCGCACATACATCACAGCTGTACAGCTTCTCTCCTGTGTGACTCCTACTATTGTGTCTTGCCAGAGAGCATGACTGAGTGAAGTTAATCCCACATAGATCACAGCTTTAGGGCATCTCTCCAGAGTGAATGCGTCTGTGCTTAGTCAGGTTTGTTGACTGAGTGAAGCTCTTCCCACACTGGTCACAGCTGTATGGTTTCTCTCCAGTGTGTACTCTTCTGTGTATTTTCAAATCACCTGGATGAGCGTATCTCTTCCCACATTGATCACAGCTGTAAGGCTTCTCACCTGTGTGTCTGCGCATGTGTACATTCAGGGTGCTTTGTCGAGAAAAGCTCATTCCACAGACAAAGCAGCCAAAAGGTTTCTCTCCTGTGTGTGTACGCATGTGTTCATTCAGGGCTGTGGTATCTTTGCAGCTCCTCCCGCATTGATCACAGCTGTAAGGTTTCTCTCCAGTGTGTACACGCTTGTGAATAGTCAGGGCTCCCAAACGAGCAAAGCTCTCCCCACACAGACCGCACCTGTAAGGTTTCTCTCCAGTGTGTACACGCTGGTGTTTAGTCAGGGATCCCGAACAAGCAAAGCTCTTCCCACACAGACCACACCTGTAAGGTTTCTCTCCTGTGTGTATACGCTTGTGTTTAGTTAGGGATCCCAAACAAGCAAAGATCTTCCCACACAGACCACACCTGTAAGGGTTCTCTCCTGTGTGTGATCGCTCGTGCTCTTTCAACTTTGCTGGTGTATAGAAGCTCTTCCCACAGTCTGAGCAGAGGTAGGGCTTCTCTCCTGTGTGTGTTAGCTTGTGTGCAGCCAAGCAGTTAGGCCGAGTGAAGCCCTTTCCACATATATCACAACTATGAGGCTTCTCTCCAGTGTGTGTTAGCTTGTGTTCAGTCAGGTAATCAGTTCGAGCAAAACTCTTCCCACACTGGTCACAGCGGTAGGGTTTCTCTCCAGTGTGTGTTCGCTTATGTATAGTCAGTTGTCCTGATGTACAGAAACTCTTCCCACATTGATTACAGCCATATGGTTTCTCTCCTGTGTGTATTCTCTGGTGTCTCTTTAGGTCTCCTAAATGAGGGAAACTTTTCTCACACACGTCACAGCTATAAGGGCGCTGGATCACTTTCAACCCTGGAGCCTTCCCAGATGATAAGCCCCTCCCACTGAGCGAGCGACCGTTAGGGCTGTCCCCTGTGAAACAAAAGACATGAAGTTAAGGTTCCTCATATGTACCAAAGTATTTAACAATAAACTAGTGTTGATGTATCTTCCCTATTCAACACAGATGAACTGCTATACAACACTGAATAGAAACGTTTTGCAAATATGGATCAATTAATAAATATTGATCAATCAATGAACTGTTACAGGAGCAGATTGCAGTCTAATCCGCCATTCTTCTTACTTGCTTCATCATCATCATCATCATCAGACTGGCTGGGCCTCATGGGTGCCACAGTAGATTCTTCCTGTATTTTTCCTGTCTCGTTTCTCTCTCCTCCTGTCTCGTTTCTCTCTCCTCCGGTCTCGGTTCGCTCTCCTCCGGTCTCGGTTCGCTCTCCTCCTGTCTCGGTTCGCTCTCCTCCGGTCTCGGTTCGCTCTCCTCCGGTCTCGGTTCGCTCTCCTCCGGTCTCGGTTCGCTCTCCTCCGGTCTCGGTTCGCTCTCCTCCGGTCTCTTTTCTCTCTCCTCCTGTCTCGGTTCGCTCTCCTCCTGTCTCGGTTCGCTCTCCTCCTGTCTCGGTTCGCTCTCCTCCGGTCTCGTTTCTCTCTCCTCCTGTCTCGTTTCTCTCTCCTCCTGTCTCGTTTCTCTCTCCTCCTGTCTCGTTTCTCTCTCCTCCTGTCTCGTTTCTCTCTCCTCCTGTCTCGGTTCGCTCTCCTCCTGTCTCGGTTCGCTCTCCTCTGGTCTCGGTTCTCTCTCCTCCTGTTTCGTTTCTCTCTCCACCTGTCTCGGTTCTCTCTCCACCTGTCTCTGTTCTCTCTCCACCTGTCTCTGTTCTCTCTCCACCTGGCTCGATACTCTCTCCGCCTGTGTGGGTTTTCTGATGACTCTTCAGGTTTCCTGACTGAGCGAATCGCTTCCCACATAGATCACAGCTATACGGTTTCTCTCCAGTGTGTGTTCTCTTGTGTACAGTCAGCAGTCCTGACTGAGTGAATCTCTTCCCACACTGGTCACAGCTGTAGGGTTTCTCTCTGGTGTGAATGCGTCTGTGTTTAGTCAGGTCTGTTGACCGAGTGAAGCTCTTCCCACACTGGTCACAGCTGTAAGGTTTCTCTCCAGTGTGCGCACGTATGTGTTTTGTCAATTCACCTGCATGAGTGTATCTCTTCCCACATTGATCACAGATGTAAGGCTTCTCTCCTGTGTGTGTACGCATGTGTACATTCATGTTGCTTTGTCGAGAAAAACTCATTCCACAGACGTAGCAGCTAAAAGGTTTCTCTCCTGTGTGTGTACGCATGTGTTCATTCAGGGCTGTGGTATCTTTGCAACTCCTCCCACATTGATCACAGCTGTAAGGTTTCTCTCCAGTGTGTACACGCTTGTGAATAGTCAGGGCTCCTGAACGAGCAAAGCTTTTCCCACACAGACCACACCTGTAAGGTTTCACTCCAGTGTGTACTCTTTGGTGTCTTTGTAGGTTTACTGACTGAGTGAAAGTCTTCTTACACACATCACAGCTATAAGGTCGCTGGATCCCTTTCAACCCTGGAGTCTTCCCAGATGATAAACCCTTCCCACTGAGTGAGCGACCGTTAGGGCTGTCCCCTGTGAAACAAAGACATTAAGTTAAGGTTCCTCATATGTACCAAAGTATTTAACAATAAACTAGTGTTGAAGTATCTTCCCTATTCAACACAGATGAACTGCTATACAACACGGAATAGAAATGTTTTGCAAATATGGATCATATGGTTACAGGAGCAGATTGTAGTTTAATCCAGGTGTTCCCAACCTTTTTTTTGCTTCCTGACCAATACAGCTGTCTTTTGAGTCGCAACCAACCACAAGGGTTGAGCGGGTGAAAAAACACACAGACAAAAGAATACGTTTGAAAAGATACATCCTGCCATGGAGCTGAAAGAACATGTTGCAGTTTAAGACCATTTCCTACAACCCTACACATTTGACATGGCTAATACTGTACTCCTATGCTCCAGCATTATAACAAAATCAAAGGGCCGGATTGGCTAGCAGCTTTTTTTTTTTCTCTCTAAATTCTCAAAGATTATAACCTATTATTGAAAAGTATATAGGTCCATTATCTTTTCTATATAATTTCTATTTGGTTTTAGTCACTTACGTTCACACTGACAGCATTTTTCCATCCCGAAAATCTATTTCTAAAATTGCAAGGTCATCCCGTGACCCACATAGACCCCTTCCATGACCCACAAGTAATCAACCATTCTTCTTACCCGCTTCGTCATCATCAGACTGTCTGGGACTCATGGGTGCCACACTAGATTCTTCCTGTATCTTTCTGATGTCCTCTTTCAGTTGGAGTAACCAAGACATTCCCTGCTCTTCCGATTTCACCGAATCTGCATTTTCCCACATTTCCTCCATGATTTTACGTCGTAACGAGCGATGGTTCTTTCCTTTAACCTGGGAGCCATCTATTCCACAGCGTTCACACAGGTATCGTAAATTATCCTCGGTTAGACGGTGTAAACTCTGTTCGATTTCAGCGAACAACGTTTCCTTCTCTCCACTCATGATGTCCTGCTGGTGGGAACAATGACAAAGCAATCAATGGCAAGACAGCAGGAAGTACATACACTTTAGATGACCTGTAGTAGAAGACAGCAGGAAGTCCATACACTTTAGATGACCTGTAGTAGAAGAATGATACATCACACAGTATTGATAGTGTAATAATATGATTATTTACAGCATTTATTTAGCAGTGTTCTCTTTTCATCACCTAATGCAACTACTTGAGTAGACAAGGGTTAGGCTACAAGGGTTATGCTACAAAGGGTTAGGCTACAAGGGTTATGCTACAAGGGTTATGCTACAAGGGTTAGGCTACAAGGGTTAGGCTACAAGGGTTATGTTACAAGGATTAGGCTACAAGGGTTATGCTACAAGGTTTAGGCTACAAAGGGTTAGGCTGCAAGGGGTAGGCTAATCCTAGTTTAGCCACAAGAGGCTGCCACTCGCCTGTGTGTGAGATTGATGTTTGGTTAAAATTTGGAGTGTCCTCGCGCAATGACAGTTTTGAAGTCTCTCGCTTAATGGATTTACATTCTTCATTTCAAGGTAAGTTTATTTCCAAGCAAACTATAAGAGAGAGCAATATTTCCGTAGTCTGTATGTAACCCACAATCTGAGATATTCAATCTTCCATAATCTAAATGATACCAAATGTTGAATTGTTAAAGCAGCATGTGTTTACAGTCATAACATACAAACACAGCACACAGACACACAGCAAGATCGAAGTGAGCTTGATATGTTTTGTTGTTTAATTTAATTTAAAATGATTATAAATAAGTGTTAAATAACTACATGGTCTTGGTCTATCCCCACATTAATTTATCTTTATCATTTTTTAAGTAGTTCTATTACAGTGAACTTTGATGACCCCTAAGTAAAAAACTAAAATTTAAAAAATTTAAAAAACTAAAAATGTCTGGTAGAATTTGTTTGTGACGTGTGCCACTAGTAGATCAACAATCCACTGTTATTAACATTGCAAAACATAACATTACCATATTATGCCAGCTCCAAGATGGGGGAAATAATTGTTTTGTCCTATTATAGTGAACTTTGAGGGATTCTAATTCAAACTTAACACAGTAAAAACGGTTGGTAAACACTTTGTGACATGTGTGCCACTAATACATCATTAATCCATTGTCATTAAAATTGCAAAACATAACATGCCCATATTATGCCAGCTACTACATTGGAAAAACACTAGTTTACAGTGAAAATACAAATTTGACACAGTAAAAATGGATGGTAGTGCCAGTGGGCTAGCTAGCTAAAGTTAGCCAGTAGTGCCTCTTCATAGCCAGCTCTCTAACCTACCTGTAGCTAGCTACATATCATAGCCAATTAGCTAGCTACTAATATCTCCCAGTGTCCCCTCCACTGCGCTTTATAGTCTCCTCCCGCGAACTCCTCGCACACACTGGCTGTTCTTCTTCTGTGGGGTTTCACAATGGCTGTTGTTGCCGGGGCAGCCAAAAAACAAGCTACATCGAGACAGCTATTTACCAAGAGAGTTTATCTATATTTTTCATAGCTGTCTATTTACCACCACAAACCAATGCTGGCATTAAGATTGCACTCAATGAGCTGTATAAGGCCATAACTAAACAGGAAAACGCTCATCCAGAGGCAGCGCTCCTAGTGGCCGGGGACTTTAATGCAGGGAAACTTAAATCCGTTCTACCTCATTTCTACCAGCACCATGCACCATGTTAAATGTGCAACCAGAGGAAAAAAACTCTAGACCACCTTTACTCCACACACAGAGACGCATACAAAGCTCTCCCTCGCCCTCCATTTGACAAATCTGACCATAACTCTATCCTCCTGATTCCTGCTTATAAGCAAAAACTAAAGCAGGAAGCACCAGTGACTCGGTTAATAAAAAAGTGGTCAGATGACGCAGATGCTAAGCTACAGGACTGTTTTGCTAGCACAGACTGGAACATGTTCCGGGATTCTTCAGATAGCATTGAGAAGTACACCACATCAGTCACTGGCTTCATCAATAAGTGCATCGATGACGTCATCCCCACAGTGACCGCACGCACATACCCCAACCAGAAGCCATGGATTACAGGCAACATCCGCACTGAGCTAAAGGGTAGAGCTGCCGCTTTCAAGGAGCGGGACTCTAACCCGGAGACTTATAAGAAATCCCGCTATGCCCTCCGACGAACCATCAAACAGGCAAAGAGTCAATACAGGACTAAGATTGAATCGTATTACACTGGCTCTGACGCTCGTCGGATGTGGTAGGGCTTGAAAACTATTACAGACTACAAAGGGAAACACAGCCGCAAGCTGCCCAGTGACACGAGCCTACCAGACGAGCTAAACCATTTCTATGCTCGCTTCGAGGCAAGCAACACTGAAGCATGCATGAGAGCACCAGCTGTTCCGGATGACTATGTGATCACGCTCTCCGTAGCCGATGTGAGTAAGACTTAAGCAGGTCAACATTCACAAGGCCGCAGGGCCAGACGGATTACCAGGACGTGTACTCCGAGCATGTGCTGACCAACTGGCAAGTGTCTTCACCGACATTTTCAACCTGTCCCTGACTGAGTCTGTAATACCAACATGTTTCAAGCAGACCACCATAGTCCCGTGCCCAAGGACACTAAGATAACTTGCCTAAATGACTACCGACCCGTAGCACTGACGTCTGTAGCCATGAAGTGCTTTGAAAGGCTGGTCATGGCTCACATCAACACCATTATCCCAGAAACCCTAGACCCACTCCAATTTGCATACCGCCCCAACAGATCCACAGATGATGCAATCTCTATTGCACTCCACACTGCCCTTTCCCACCTGGACAAGAGGAACACCTACGTGAGAATGCTATTCATTGACTACAGCTCAGCGTTCAACACCCTAATGCCCCCAAAGCTCATCACTAAGCTAAGGATCCTGGGACTAAACACCTCCCTCTGCAACTGGATCCTGGACTTCCTGACGGGCCGCGCCCAGATGGTAAGGGTAAGCAACAACACATCTGCCACGCTGATCCTCAACACGGGGGCCCCTCAGGGGTGCGTGCTCAGTCCCCTCCTGTACTCCCTGTTCACCCATGACTGCATGGCCAGGCACGACTCCAACGCCATCATTAATTTTGCCGATGACACAACAGTGGTAGGCCTGATCACCGACAACGATGAGACAGCCTATAGGGAGGAGGTCAGAGACCTGGCCGTGTGGTCCCAGGATAACAACCTCTCCCTCAACGTGACCAAGACAAAAGAGATGATTGTGGACTACAGGAAAAAAAAGAGGACTGAGCACGCCCCCATTCTTATCGACGGGGCTGTTGTGGAACAGGTTGAGAGCTTCAAGTTCCTTGGTGTCCACATCACCAACTAACTATCATGGTCCAAACACACCAAGACAGTCGTGAAGAGGGCACGACAAAGCCTATTCCCCCTCAGGAGACTGAAAAGATTTGGCATGGGTCCTCAGAAAGTTCTACAGCTGCACCATCGAGAGCATCCTGACTGGTTGCATCACTGCCTGGTATGGCAACTGCTCAGCCTCCGACCGCAAGGCACTACAGAGGGTAGTGCGTACGGCCCAGTACACAAGCTTCCTGCCATCCAGGACCTCTATACCAGGCGGTGTCAGAGGAAGGCCCTCAAAATTGTCAAAGACTCCAGCCACCCTAGTCATAGACTGTTCTCTCTGCTACCGCACGGCAAGCGGTACCGGAGCGTCAAGTCTAGGTCCAAAAGGCTTCTCAACAGCTTCTACCCCCAAGCCATAAGACTCCTGAACAGCTAATCATGGCTACCCGGACTATTTGCACTGCCCCCCCCCCACCCCGGTGCCCCCGCACATTGACTCTGCACCGGTACCCCCCCTGTATATAGCCTCCCTACTGTTATTTTATTTTACTTCTGCTCTTTTTTTCTCAACACTTTTTTGTTGTTGTTGTTTAATTTTACTTTTTTTATTAAAAAATAAATGCATTGTTGGTTAAGGGCTGTAAGTAAGCATTTCACGGTAATGTTTACACCTGTTGTATTCGGCGCAAGTGGCATATAAAAATTGATTTGACTTGACAGCTACGACCGGAAGTGACGGTTGCCAGCAAGCACTTCTTCTTCGATGAGGTTTAACGGCGGTTGGCATCCAATAAATGTTGCATTACCGCCCCCTACTTGACTGGAGTATAACTCCCTTATACTTTTCTCAAAAAATTACATTAAAAAAACCTACCATCTAACACTCAATAAAAAAACACCACCCTACTCTATTTGTATCTATTTATATCTATTTAGTCCTACTTCAGGCCAACAGCCTGAAAGGACGGGACACCACCACTTAACACTCCCTGTAACTCTTCTGACGTAAAGTCTCGCACACCCAAATACCTCTCTGCAGCTGCCACCACAACCTCAATCTTCGGCGACTTACGTTCCATCCCTGCAGTACAGTTGATATCCATTGTTATAAATGCTAAAAATCCAATCTTACTGAAACATATAACTTGTTGGCCTATCCCTCTGTACTGGTACATCTCTACTACTCTCACCACTCCCCCCCCCTTGACCCATCTTCCTCTACTTTCTTCACTGCCTCAGCATATGACAACTTCTGCACTACTCTAACCCTGGAAACCTCAACCTGCCTCTCTTGTACCGGACATTTCTGATCCCCAGCCCCTTACAATTAACATATACCACTACTTTCCCCAATGCAACACATTCCTTTGTCTCATGCCCTTCTGCACACTTCTCACACCTAGGAACCTCCCTCCTACACACTGCTGCCACATGCCCATAAGCTTGACACCTGTAACAACGTAATGTATTTGGCACAAAAGCTCGTACAGGATAACTTATATATCCTAACATCACTTTGTCAGGCAAAGACTCAACATCAAAACTCAAAAGAACAGACAACGACTCTTCTGTTTCTCCACTCACACCACCCTGTCTGCGTCGCACCAAACTACGAGCATCACAAACACCGGGAATCTTCCCCTTCAGTTGGTCAACTTTCACATTTACCGCTATCCCAGTAATCACTCCTTTCAATGGCACCCTTTTCTTGAGAGCGAAACAATTCATAATTGTATGATATATATTATCTCTTGCCCCCATTCGTTTAACATGGAGCGCCTGGCCCCTCTGACCAGCAGAAACACAAACAATTATCACCAGACCACTTCTGGTTACCCTCACCGATTCCACAGCACCCAACTCTGTTTTCACCCACCCTGAAACCACAAATGGATCAGGGTCCATTTTCCCCCAAAACTTCACTCCTACTGTCACAGACTCATTTTTATCCTGACCCTCGATGCAAGCCTCGGGCTCCGAGAACTTCACCACACCTACCACCTCCGATACGTCGCCCTCATTCACTTCCATTTCTCCTCCTGTCTTCAGCTCACTCTACTAACACATCCTACCACTCTTCTTTAACAAACCTTCTCCCTTTTCCCCGCCATTTTTAACTGACTCAAGCTCACCCTCTTCCTCCCTCGCTCTCTCTCTCAGACCTCCTCTGCCTCTCTTTTCCCCTCCATTCCTTCTCCGTATTCCAAGTATACGTCTCCTTATGATAATACTGCACTCCTGACATACTCCTTGTTCTTGCCTTCACAAGGGACGCCATTTAACCGGCGGTCACAATCTCCGTACAATCAGCACGAACCCCTCGGGATGTAGCTCTCAACAGTGCATCCCACTTGTAAAGCAGCTGGTTCGTCTTGATGTTCTTCTTTATCAATAGCTACCGCGACACTTATCCATTTCAAACAAGCGTGCTGTTACATTTTAGTCATTTAGCAGACGCTCTTATCCAGAGTGCATACATTTTTCATACAGCCCCCCACCCCCCCCGTGGGAATCGAACCCACAACCCTGGCGTTGCAAACGCCATGCTCTACCAACTGAGCTACACGAGGCCTGTTCCAACCACCATTCACCGGCTCGCTTCCTCTTCTCTGTAAGGCCCAGCCCGTTCTGCCAGCAAACACAGGCAACCTCTCTGCTCTTCTGCCTCACGTTACCGAAACCCCGCCCACAGTGTTTGATTGACAATCAGCATAGGTCGAAAACGATAAGACAAATGAGGAAAGGAAATAGCAAAATGACGTATTGCGATTGATTTATCGAATTTTATTGATCATTTGAATTTTGACAGTCTTAAACCACAGAGTATGGAAAAGCATTGTCAATTGCCAATTATTTTTGTCACAATTCATCCTATCACAACAAGGAAATGACATGGCAAACATGAGAAATTATTTAAGGTTTTTCCTTTAGATTTTTAAATGTTTCAGTGTTGAACTGGATATTAACATGGAAATGAAATATCAAAACACACATTTCTATTTATTTTTCAAATTGGCAGACAATAGGCATACTCAACCATGAAAATACCCATTTAGGAAACGCATACCCATTTAGGAAAAGGAATTGCAAACATGATATTGATTTATCATTTGTCCATTTGCGTTTCGGCAGCTAAATACTTCCAGACACTTCCCGGATGTAAAGAACTGAACTCAGATCTCGAATAATGACGTCATACCAACATGGCCGCAACCAAATCAAATACAGAACGTATTCTTTTTGTAGCAATTCATAACATCGTTTAAAGGCATCGACATGAAAAATAAAGGTTACGTTATGGTTGATTTGAGCTATTTATCTTTTAAATGGAGCAATTTAAGACTAGCTAACGTTTACCGACGACTAGTTTGGCGGAAACTTCCGTGTCATACTTGCAATCGCGGGTTTGTTTGGACTTCAGAAAACTGGGATTGGTAACATTATCATCATAACTAGACTGTAAACATTCGTCGTTCATGAGGGCACAAAAACAAATCCGGCTAAAGCTGTTGTTGAACAATAGCTAGGCAACTGACCAGATTCATTGTAGAAAAGCCATCTACGTAGCTAGCAAGTCTCTGTCCACCGTTTTCTTCCACGTGGAAAGGGAGGTAAGCTATATCTCGTCAGTTTTGGCTAATGGTCCTTTACGACTGCGCTGTATTTTTAGATTGAGATGAGAATATCTTGCTTGAAAGCTACTGGCACGACTCTTTTAGCTGGCTACCATTTTTAGTAGCAGGGCAGCAACTTCCGCTTTGACACAGGCCAGAGCAATCGAGAATCTACATAGTAGAGACAGAAGAGGAAGCGAGACACTCCATTCGCTGTTTGTTGTTATGGGACTCCCTAAAACACGCCACTTAAATACAGCTACGACTTTTCGCAGCAGGTTATGATAATTAATGTAGGAGTTTAGGAAAAGGGTTAGCGAAAATGCTTTACTAACCTGTTACGAAGTCACTTGTATCAAAGTGGGGTGTTTTTAGGGAGTCTCTTTTTTTTGTGGTTCAATGAAAGTCCATGAGTTAAGTAGACCAGAACTGACTATTTTTCCCAATGGTTTTCAATGGTAAACGGGCCTGAGTGAACTATCTTCATTTATCAACCATTGTTTATATAAGTATACTTCTTCTTCGGTGGGGTTTACCGATGGTTGGTATCCAATGTTAATGGTGCATTGCTGCCATCTACTTTACTGGAGGGTGGGCCAGAGCCAGACTAATTTCTCTTGAAAAATTATATCAGAAGATTGATGTTCTACTCAGTAAACTCTTTAAACTCAATTTCTGTGTCCCATTCTCCCTTATACCTGTCTGCCATCTGTGCCCTTCAACTGGAATCCTACCTGTCTTCCATCTGTGCCCTTCAACTGGAATCCTACCTGTCTTCCATCTGTGCCCTTCAACTGGAATCCTACCTGTCTGCCATCTGTGCCCTTCAACTGGAATCCTACCTGTCTGCCATCTGTGCCCTTCAACTGGAATCCTGCCTGTCTGCCATCTGTGCCCTTCAACTGGAATCCTACCTGTCTGCCATCTGTGCCCTTCAACTGGAATCCTACCTGTCTGCCATCTGTGCCCTTCAACGGGAATCCTACCTGTCTGCCATCTGTGCCCTTCAACTGGAATCCTACCTGTCTTCCATCTGTGCCCTTCAACTGGAATCCTACCTGTCTGCCATCTGTGCCCTTCAACTGGAATCCTACCTGTCTGCCATCTGTGCCCTTCAACTGGAATCCTACCTGTCTTCCATCTGTGCCCTTCAACTGGAATCCTACCTGTCTGCCATCTGTGCCCTTCAACTGGAATCCTACCTGTCTGCCATCTGTGCCCTTCAACTGGAATCCTACCTGTCTGTCATCTGTGCCCTTCAACTGGAATCCTACCTGTCTGCCATCTGTGCCCTTCAACTGGAATCCTACCTGTCTTCCATCTGTGCCCTTCAACTGGAATCCTACCTGTCTGCCATCTGTGCCCTTCAACTGGAATCCTACCTGTCTGCCATCTGTGCCCTTCAACTGGAATCCTACCTGTCTTCCATCTGTGCCCTTCAACTGGAATCCTACCTGTCTGCCATCTGTGCCCTTCAACTGGAATCCTACCTGTCTGCCATCTGTGCCCTTCAACTGGAATCCTACCTGTCTGCCATCTGTGCCCTTCAACTGGAATCCTACCTGTCTGCCATCTGTGCCCTTCAACTGGAATCCTACCTGTCTGCCATCTGTGCCCTTCAACTGGAATCCTACCTGTCTTCCATCTGTGCCCTTCAACTGGAATCCTACCTGTCTGCCATCTGTGCCCTTCAACGGGAATCCTACCTGTCTGCCATCTGTGCCCTTCAACTGGAATCCTACCTGTCTGCCATCTGTGCCCTTCAACTGGAATCCTACCTGTCTGCCATCTGTGCCCTTCAACTGGAATCCTACCTGTCTGCCATCTGTGCCCTTCAACTGGAATCCTACCTGTCTGCCATCAGTGCCCTTCAACTGGAATCCTACCTGTCTGCCATCTGTGCCCTTACCAGCACACGGGAGAGAACACATAAAGTAACCTCACCTAAAGAATATACAGTCCACCAGGTCCTCACTTACAGAAACAAATAAGTTGCTTTGTTATTTCATTTGTTGTTTCATTTGACGTAGGATCAATACTGACAAGGGTTGGCCGTTATTTGAGTGATAGTTTAGCCAGCGACGTTCATACAGAGTGCCCCCGTATTTTTCATGCCATTTGAGTTCGTAAAAAAAATACTTGTATGCCTATTTTAACCGGACGCTCTAGAAAGAGCTCCCTTAGTGACTGTGCAGCAGCTCGGTCATTAGTCTTCCTCAATAGGAGATAAAAACTATTGTGTCTACATGGATGATGCTTCCTGTAACTAATCTTACTTCTGGTAAAACTTGCTGCATTTTTTTGTTGTTCTCTGAAGAATAAGGAATGCCAAAGTTCATAGGAGCTTTGTATTTAATCTTACTAAAAGCAAAATAACGTGGTATGTATTAATATATGCATTCAATTTGAATTAAATTGAATTAAAACATGAACTCTTATTATAACATTGCTACAATATTCTACATTATTTAATTGACAATATGAGCCCATGAAATAAGACACTAATAAGCGAAGTTCATCGCACATACATCACAGCTGTACAGCTTCTCTCCTGTGGGACTCCTACTATTGTGTCTTGCCAGAGAACATGACTGAGTGAAGTTCAACCCACATAGATCACAGCTTTAGGGCATCTCTCCAGAGTGAATGCGTCTGTGCTTAGTCAGGTTTGTTGACTGAGTGAAGCTCTTCCCACACTGGTCACAGCTGTAAGGTTTCTCTCCAGTGTGTACACGCTTGTGTTTAGTCAGGGATCCCGAAAAAGCAAAGCTCTTCCCACACAGACCACAGTTGTATGGTTTCTCTCCAGTGTGTACACGCTTGTGTTTAGTCAGGGATCCCAAACAAGCAAAGATCTTCCCACACAGACCACACCTGTAAGGGTTCTCTCCTGTGTGTGATCGCTCGTGCTCTTTCAACTTTGCTGGTGTATAGAAGCTCTTCCCACAGTCTGAGCAGAGGTAGGGCTTCTCTCCTGTGTGTGTTAGCTTGTGTGCAGCCAAGCAGTTAGGCCGAGTGAAGCCCTTTCCACATATATCACAACTATGAGGCTTCTCTCCAGTGTGTGTTACCTTGTGTTCAGTCAGGTAATCAGTTCGAGCAAAACTCTTCCCACACTGGTCACAGCTGTAGGGTTTCTCTCCAGTGTGCGCACGTATGTGTTTTGTCAATTCACCTGCATGAGTGTATCTCTTCCCACATTGATCACAGATGTAAGGCTTCTCTCCTGTGTGTGTACGCATGTGTACATTCATGTTGCTTTGTCGAGAAAAACTCATTCCACAGACGTAGCAGCTAAAAGGTTTCTCTCCCGTGTGTGTACGCATGTGTTCATTCAGGGCTGTGGTATCTTTGCAACTCCTCCCACATTGATCACAGCTGTAAGGTTCCTCTCCAGTGTGAACACGCTTGTGAATAGTCAGGGCTCCCAAACGAGCAAAGCTTTTCCCACACAGACCACACCTGTAAGGTTTCGCTCCAGTGTGTACACGCTTGTGAATAGTCAGGGGTCCCGAACGAGCAAAACTCTTCCCACAATGATCACAACTGTAAGGTTTCTCTCCAGTGTGTACTCTTTGGTGTCTTCGTAGGTTTACTGACTGAGTGAAAGTCTTCTTACACACATCACAGCTATAAGGTCGCTGGATCCCTTTCAACCCTGGAGTCTTCCCAGATGATAAGCCCTTCCCATTGAGTGAGCGACCGTTAGGGCTGTCCCCTGTGAAACAAAGACATGAAGTTAAGGTTCCTCATATGTACCAAAGTATTTAACAATAAACTAGTGTTGAAGTATCTTCCCTATTCAACACAGATGAACTGCTATACAACACTGAATAGAAACGTTTTGCAAATATGGATCAATTAATAAATATTGATCAATCAATGAACTGTTACAGGAGCAGATTGTAGTTTAATCCAGGTGTTCCCAACCTTTTTTTGCTTCCTGACTAATACAGCTGTCTTTTGAGTCGCAACCAACCACAAGGGTTGAGCGGTGAAAAAACACACAGACAAAAGCATACATTTTAAAAGATACAGTGGAGAAGAAAAGTATTTAGTCAGCCACCAATTGTGCAAGTTCTCCCACTTAAAAAGATGAGAGAGGCCTGTAATTTTCATCATAGGTACACGTCAACTATGACAGACAAATTGAGAGAAAAAAATCCAGAAAATCACATTGTAGGATTTGTAATGAATTTATTTGCAAATTATGGTGGAAAATAAGTATTTGGTCACCTAAAAACAAGCAAGATTTCTGGCTCTCACAGACCTGTAACTTCTTCTTTAAGAGGCTCCTCTGTCCTCCACTCGTTACCTGTATTAATGGCACCGGTTTGTACTTGTTATCAGTATAAAAGACACCTGTCCACAACCTCAAACAGTCACACTCCAAACTCCACTATGGCCAAGACCAAAGAGCTGTCAAAGGACACCAGAAACAAAATTGTAGACCTGCACCAGGCTGGGAAGAATGAATCTGCAATAGGTAAGCAGCTTGGTTTGAAGAAATCAACTTTGGGAGCAATTATTAGGAAATGGAAGACATACAAGACCACTGATAATCTCCCTCGATCTGGGGCTCCACGCAAGATCTCACCCCGTGGGGTCAAAATGATCACAAGAACGGTGAGCAAAAATCCCAGAACCACAAGGGGGGACCTAGTGAATGACCTGCAGAGAGCTGGGACCAAAGTAACAAAGCCTACCATCAGTAACACACTACGCCGCCAGGGACTCAAATCCTGCAGTGCCAGACGTGTCCCCCTGCTTAAGCCAGTACATGTCCAGGCCCGTTTGAAGTTTGCTAGAGTGCATTTGGATGATCCAGAAGAGGATTGGGAGAATGTCATATGGTCAGATGAAACCAAAATATAACTTTTTGGTAAAAACTCAACTCATCGTGTTTGGATGACAAAGAATGCTGAGTTGCATCCAAAGAACACCATACCTACTGTGAAGCATAGGGGTGGAAACATCATGCTTTGGGGCTGTTTTTCTGCAAAGGGACCAGGACGATTGATCTGTGTAAAGGAAAGAATGAATGGGGCCATGTATCGTGAGATTTTGAGTGAAAACCTCCTTCCATCAGCAAAGGCATTGAAGATGAAACGTGGCTGGGTCTTTCAGCATGACAATGATCCCAAACACATCGCCCGGGCAACGAAGGAGTGGCTTCGTAAGAAGCATTTCAAGGTCCTGGAGTGGCCTAGCCAGTCTCCAGATCTCAACCCCATAGAAAATCTTTGGAGGGAGTTGAAAGTCTGTGTTGCCCAGCGACAGCCCCAAAACATCACTGCTCTAGAGGAGATCTGCATGGAGGAATGGGCCAAAATACCAGCAACAGTGTGTGAAAACCTTGTGAAGACTTACAGAAAACGTTTGACCTGTGTCATTGCCAACAAAGGGTATATAACAAAGTATTGAGAAACTTTTGTTATTGACCAAATACTTATTTTCCACCATAATTTGCAAATAAATTCATAAAAAATCCCCCTTCCACGACCCACAAGTAATCCACCATTCTTCTTACCCGCTTCGTCATCATCAGACTGGCTGGGACTCATGGGTGCCACACTAGATTCTTCCTGTATCTTTCTGATGTCCTCTTTCAGTTGGAGTAACCAAGACATTCCCTGCTCCTCCGATTTCACTGAATCTGTCAATGGCAAGACAGCAGGAAGTCCATACACTTTAGATGACCAGTAGTAGAAGTAGACAGCAGGAAGTCCATACACTTTAGATGACCTGTAGTAGAAGAAGACAGCAGGAAGTCCATACACTTTAGATGACCAGTAGTAGAAGAAGACAGCAGGAAGTCCATACACTTTAGATGACCTGTAGTAGAAGAAGACAGCAGGAAGTCCATACACTTTAGATGACCTGTAGTAGAAGAAGACAGCAGGAAGTCCATACACTTTAGATGACCTGTAGTAGAAGAAGGCAGCAGGAAGTCCATACACTTTAGATGACCTGTAGTAGAAGAAGACAGCAGGAAGTCCATACACTTTAGATGACCTGTAGTAGAAGAAGACAGCAGGAAGTCCATACACTTTAGATGACCACTCTCTATTGATTTCAATGTGATATCGATATGAGTGATTGACAAAAAAGCTTTGTGTAACCCTTGTTATTTTAGTGCTTTGAGAGGTACAGTCTGTATCCTTCCAACCCCTCTATGAACTCTGATAGTGATGCACCTAGGTCAGTGGTATACAAACTTTCTCAGTGAGGACGCCATTCTTTCGGCAATAATTTCTGGACCCCATTTTCCCCCCCACAATTTCTCACGACCCCACCCCAAATCTAATGACACATCCTTAAAATCTGTAAATGGTTCATTTTTACGTCATCATTGAAAGCAGGTGCTTCCACACAGGTGTGGTTCCTGAGTTAATTAAGCAATTAACATCCCATCATGCTTAGGATCATGTATAAAAATGCTGGGTAGGCCATTATTTTGGCTATCATGGCAATGCCCCCATAGGATGACAACGCCCCCATCCACAGGACACCAGTGGTCTCTGAATGGTTTGATGAGCATGAAAACGATGTAAGCCATATACCATGGCCGTCTCAGTCACCAGATCTCAACCGTGTTGAACACTTATGGGAGATTCTGGAGCGGTGCCAGAGCCAGCGTTTTCCACCACCATCAACAAAACACCAAATGATGGAATTTATCATGGAAGAATGGTGTCGCATCCCTCCAATAGAGTTCCAGACACTTGTAGAATCTATGCCAAGGTGCAGTGAAGCTGTTCTGGCTCATGGTGACCCAACGCCCTAATAAGACACTATGTTGATGTTTCCTTTATTTTGGCAGTTACCTGTAACCTTCAATTCCTACATTCATCTCTTATCAAAATGAAAAGAAACCAATAAATGTACACAATAAAAGTGTTTTTCAAATTACCTTCCCATACATTAACCTGTACTCAATTTCTTTTCAAAAGAAAAATAATATATAGTTTCTAATTTGATGACCCCATTGCAGTTCCCCCGCGACCCTGACTTTGAATACCACTGACCTAGGTCATAGGTTATGCAAATGACTAGCTCTGCATGTGTTTTATGCATGCTGCTTACACACAGCGTCACGTCCTCGCTCCTCGCTTGTCACAGTGGTGACCTCTCCTCGGATTCCTCCAGATATTTCACCATGTTGTTGTATCCCTGAACTACCTCACCTGATTCACCTAGTCAAGGGCTTGATGATTAGCATGGAATTGTTGGGGGTCCCCGAGGAGAGGTTTGAGAACCACTGGCTTAACGTACATCACCGTGCTTCAAAACTTCATATAGGTAAGCAATACTTCTCTGTAAGTTGTTTTATAATGCCTTAGAAGAACTCAGTATAACGTAGCTCCATGGGTAATGGTGTTAAAGTGATTATTGAAAATATGTTAGTATTAATCTTGTCTGTAAATCAGCCATGCTAACCAGGGTTAGTAGTTAGCTCTGCAGCTCCCTGTATGGTTAGAGAATGTCAACGTTGTGAGTACCTTTCAATACCTCAAGTTTGTCAAGTGGTATGCTATACAGTATTGTAAGCACTTGAATGAAACTCGGTTTCATACAGTGCCTTCAGAAAGTATTCATACCCATTGACTTATTCCACATTATGTTGTGTTACAGCCTGAATTCAAAATGGATTAAATGGAATTTTCTTTTTTTTATACATCCTCAGTCTAATCCTATCACAGCCATTAAACTCTGTAACTGTTTTAAAGTCACCATTGGCCTCATGGTGAAATCCCTGAGCGGTTTCCTTCCTCTCCGGCAACTGAGTTAGGAAGGATGCCTGTATCTTTGTAGTGACTGGGTGTATTGATACACCATTCAAAGTAGGGCTGAACGATTAATTGCATTCGCGATAATATCGCGATTTGACTGAACGCGATTTTCTAATCGCAACGTGCGCGATTTGAGGTGGTCACGTGACGCGACTTTTCATGCTGTCCAGCGCAATGGCCTCTTGCTCGACGGAACAGTCAGAAACTGACACAGCTGATACTTTAATATCGAAGAGGAACAGCACGTCGGTGGTGTGGAACTATTTTGGTTTTAAAAAAGAAGATGCTGAGCAGCGTCAGGTGTTGTGCAGAGCATGCCGTGCTCCGATTGCTACTTCACGGGGTAACACTACAAACCTGTTTCAGCACTTAAAAAAATACCACAAATCAATGCATGACAGTTGTATGACCAAAATGCCGAGCATCAGTGCGCGAGACAAGCCAAATACCTCAAGACAGGGATCACTGACAGAAATGTTCGAAAGTGTCACTCCGTATGAACGTAATTCAAAACGGCACGGAGAAATCACTCGGACAATAACCGAGTTCATAGCCAAAGATATGATGCCTCTCAGTCGCAGAGGCAGAGATAAACAATTACCTGATGACTCCTACCATTGATGGAGAAGATGATCCATTGGCTTGGTGGAGGGTGCACAAGATCAGCTACCCACAGTTGTGCACCATGGCACGCAAGTATCTTTGTGTACCTGCTACAAGCGCTCCCTCAGAGCGTCTTTTTAGCACAGGAGGGAATATTGTGACTTGCACTCGCTCATCCTTGAAGCCAGAAAAAGTCAATATTCTGGTTTTCTTAGCAAAAAACCTGTGAGCCACTGAGAACAGAACTGTTGGATAAGTATGGCTGGCAGTGCCATACTCGTAGTGAACTTTAGTCTGTGTGGTGTGTTATTGTTGTGTACTTGAGATAAGTGAGGCTCATCTATTTTATATTATAATATTCAAATCGTTTATAAAAAATAGTTTGTCTAAATTAAAAGTGCATTTCTCATTTTTTATTTATAACTTTATTTACTTTGATTTTACAAAATATTTTCAAAGCAAATTCCTTGTTTCAGTTGTGTGAAATGTTACTGACTTGGGAGCAGTAAGATACATACAATTTAAAATTATTTTTTTCTTAAGACTGTACCTTTTGCACACAGTGTTTACAAAGTTCATGCCTTTGTTTAAATTATTTAAATGCACAGTGGCAAAGCCACAGATGTTTCTGTAATGAGCAGTTCAATAAAAATGTCATTTATTTCAAGTCATACATGTTTGAATTTAATTCTAACAAATAGACCCAGCCTATGGGAAAGAACATTTCACACTAAATGTATATACTATTGTGTTGGTCATATTTAAATCATTCATTATGTTTTGTAGGGGAAAAAGGATAAATAAATTAAATCGCATATTAAATCGCAATCGCAATATTGGGGGCAAAAAATCGCAATTAGATTATTTTCCAAAATCGTTCAGCCTTAATTCAAAGTGTAATTAATAACTTTACCATGCTCAAAGGGATATTCAATGTCTGCTTTTTTTTTTTACCCATCTACCAATAGGTGCCCTTCTTTGGGAGGCATTGAAAACACCTCCCTGGTCTTCGTGGTTGAATCTGTGTTTGAAATTCACTGCTCGACTGAGGGACCGTACAGATAATTTTATGTGTGAGGTACGGAGATGAGGTAGTCATTCAAAAATCATGTTAACACTATTATTGCAAACAGAGTGAGTCCATGCAACTTATGTGACTTGTTAAGCACATTTTTACCCCTGAACTTATTTAGGCTTGCCATAACAAAGGGGTTGAATACTTATTGACTCAAGTCATTTCAGCTTTTCATTCATTTGTAAAAATTTCGAAAAACATAAGTCCACTTTGACCTTATGGGGTATTGTGTGTGTAGGTCTCCGACATTTTTTCTCTCTCAATTGAATCCATTTTAAATTCAGGCTGTAACACAACAAAATGTGGAATAAGTCCAGGGGTGTGAATACTTTCTGAAGGCACTGTATATTCTTTTGGAGACGTCATTTGTTTTCTATTTAAAATAAATGCACTGTTGGTTAAGGGCTGTAAGTAAGCATTTCACTGTAATGTCTGCACCTGTTGTATTCGGCGCATGTGGCCAATAAAATTTGATTCGATTTGATTCGATTTAATATTAAAGATCGCGCACCAGCTGTTATTGACAAATACACAGACCACCACGATACAGTTGAAGTGGGAAGTTTACATACACTTAGGTTGGAGTTATTAAAACTTGTTTTTCAACCACTCCAAAAATGTCTTAATAACAAACTATAGTTTTGGCAAGTCGGTTAGGACATCTACTTTGTGCATTTTTCCAACAATTGTTTACAGACAGATTATTTCACATATAATTCACTGTATCACAATTCCAGTGGGTCAGAAGTTTACATACACTAAGTTGACTGTCCCTTTAAACAGCCTGGAAAATTCCAGAAATTGATGTCATGGCTTTAGAAGCTTCTGATAGGCTAATTGACATAATTTGAGTCAATTGGAGGTGTACCTGTGGATGTATTTCAAGGCCTACCTTCAAACTCAGTGCCTCTTTGCTTGATATCATGGCAAAATGAAAATAAATCAGCCAAGACTTCAGAAAAAAAATAGTAGACCTCCACAAGTCTGGTTCATCTTTGGGAGCAATTTCCAAACGCCTGAAGGTACCACGTTAATCTGTACAAACAATAGTGAGCAAGTATAAACACCATGGGACCACGCAGCCGTCATACCGCTCAGGAAGGAGACGCGTTCTGTCTCCTAGAGATGAACGTACTTTGGTGCGAAAAATGCAAATTAATCCCAGAACAACAGCAAAGGACCTTGTGAAGATGCTGGAGGAAACAGGTAGAAAAGTATCTATATCCACAGTAAAAACGAGTCCTATATTGATGTAACCTGAAAGGCCGCTCAGCAAGGAAGAAGCCACTGCTCCAAAACCGCCATAAAAAAGCCAGACTACGGTTTGCAACTGCACATGGGGACAAAGATCTCACTTTTTGGAGAAATGTCCTCTGGTCTGATTAAACAAAAATATAACTTTTTGGCCATAATGACCATTGTTATGTTTGTTGGAAAAAGGGGGAGCTTGCAAGCCGAAGAACACCATCCCAACCGTGAAGCACGGGGGTGGCAGGATCATGCTGTGGGGGTGCTTTGCTGCAGGAGGGCCTGGTGAACTTCACAAAATAGATGGCATCATGAGGAAGGAAAATTATGTGGATATATCGAAGCAACATGTCAAGACATCAGTCAGGAAGTTAAAGCTTGGTCGCAAATGGGTCTTCCAAATGGACAATGACCCGAAGCATACTTCCAAAGTTGTGGCAAAATGGACAACAAAGTCAAGGTATTGGAGTGGCCATCACAAAGGCCTGACCTCAATCCTATAGAATATTTGTGGGCAGAACTGAAAAAGCATGTGCGAGCAAGGAGGCCTACAAACCTGACAGTTTCACCAGCTCTGTCAGGAGGAATGGGCCAAAATTCACCCAACTTATTGTGGGAAGCTTATGGAAGGCTACCCAAAACGTTTGACCCAAGTTAAACAATTTAAAGGCAATGCTCCCAAATACTAATTGAGTGTGTTCAACTTCTGACCCACTGGGAATGTGATGAAAGAAATAAAAGCTGAAATAAATCATTCTCTCTACTATTATTCTGACATTTCACATTCTTAAAATAAAGTGGTGATCCTAACTGACCTAAAACAGGGAATTTTTACTAGGATTAAATGTCAGGAATTGTGAAAAAACGAGTTTAAATGTATTTGGCTAAGGTGTATGTAAAATTCTGACTGGTCTGTCTTGCCGATGCACGGAAAATCCAGCCAATTGTATATTATCCATGTCGTCCTTCAGCCACGACTCGGTGAAGCCTAAGATATTCGTTTTTAATGTTCCGTTGGTAGGATAGTCTCGAACGGAGCGCATCCAGTTTATTCTCCAATGATTGCACGTTGGTCAAAAGGACGGATGGTAGAGGCGGTTTACCCACTCGCCGACGGACTCTCACAAGACAATCGGATCTGCGGCCCCTGTATTGGCGTCTGCTCTTCATGCGAATGAAGTGGATTTGTTTCATGGTCCGGGCGCAGCAGTAAATCCTTCGCGTCCGACTCATTAAGGAAAATAATCTTTGTCCAGTTCGAGATGAGTAATCGCTGTTCTGATATCTAGAAGCACATTTCGGTCATAAGAGACGGTGGCAGAAACATTATGTACAAAATAATTTACAAACAATGCGAAAAAACACAAAATAGCAGAATTGGTTAGGAGCCCATAAAACGGAAGCCATTCCCTCCGGGTCCATTATCATTAGAATTTGTTATTTTATTTTTAGATAGGAAGTTGTATGTTTAGGTTTTCAATATATCACGAACTGTTCCTGCATATTGGTTATCGATTGACACATTAAAACTGTGTTTTGACATTTGGCTATTTATCCAAATGTCAGGAACAGGAAGCAATGACAGCATCATTGTCAATTTAAGTTTTAGGAATATAAATTGAACTTTCAACATTAAATTGCCAATGGTATTGTACTTGTATCAGGTAAAAACTGCTGAATGATTCCAAAAACGTTCTTGTCATTTATTTATTTTGATGATAAACCAGAAATCACCAAAACGCGTTTGTCTTGCCTATTTTTAGCCAAAGAAGGGAATTCTGATGTCGACTAATGACGTCATTTCAACATGGACGCAACCAAATCAACTACAAAATTCCTTTGGTATTTTGGCAGAAATTCATAACGTCGTTTAAAGGCATTGACTTGAAAATAAAACCGTATGGTTGATTTGAGCTATTCATCTTTTAAACGGAACAGTTCCAGACTAACATGCACCGACGACTAGTTGGGCGGGAAATTAACTAGTGTGATAGTCGCACAGCCGTGTTTGTTTACACTTCACAAAACTGGAATTAGAAACATTATCGTCATAACTAGCTAGACTGCAAACATTTGTCGTCCTTAAGTGCACAAAAACATCAATCTGGCTACAGCTGTTGTTGAACATAAATTAGCCAACTCACCAGATTCCTTTTAGAAAATCCCAGCTAGCTAACGTGGAAAAATAGGTAGCTAGCTATATCTATCCAGTTAAGGCTAATGGTCCTTTATGACGTCCAAACAAAGTTGTCCTGTGGCTGATGTATTTTGGAGATTGAGAGGAGGATATATTGCTTAAAGGCTAATACTAGCACGACTCTTTAGCAGGGCAGCAACTTCCGCTTTGACTGGCGTTGTTGCGTTCAGTCAGACAGGCCAGAGCAATCGAGTATCGACTTCGAAGTATAGGTAGGGCAAATGTCCATGCTCTCTGGGATCCCTGGGACGTCCCTACCCCCCATTGAAGTTAAGGTTAGTCCCAATGATACCGGTTAGCACTAACCATAGAGAACCCTTTTCCACAATTTCTGGTGTATAGCATCAAAAGTAAATAAATCACAGCACGTTCTTGGACTTACTCAGCGGTTTTTACCTGATTAAGTACAATAATATTGGAAAATAAAATGCTAAGTTCAACTATACTCCAATATAATTTGAAAATGAGGCTGTCGCTGCTTCCTGTTGTCAAGATAAATAGCCCAATGTCCAAACACAGTTTTAAAGTGTCAATAACCAATGTGCAGAAACAATTCATGATATATTGAAAAACATAAAATGTACTATCTACACATATACAGTGCCTTCAGAAAGTATTCATACCCCTTGACTTGGTTGTCTTACAGCCTGAATTCAAAATTGATTAAATATATTTTTCTCACCCATCTACACACAATACCCCATAATGACAAAGTGAAAACATATTTTTTGCAATTTTAGCAAATGTATTGAAAATGAAATACATTAATATCTAATTTACATAAGTATTCACACCCCCAAGTCAATACTTTATAGAAGCACCTTTGGGGCGATTACAGCTTTGAGTCGTCTTGGGTATGTCTGTATCAGCTTTGAGTCGTCTTGGGTATGTCTGTATCAGCTTTTCACATCTGGATTTGGGGATTTTCTCCCTTTCTTCCTTGCATATCTTCTCAAGCTCTGTTAAGTTAGATGTGTTGCGGCTGTGAACAGCAATCTTTAAGTCTTTCCACAGATTTTCAAATGAGATTCAATTCTGGGCTTTGGCTGGGCCACTCAAGGACTTTCACATTCTTGTTCTGAAGCCATTCCAGCATTGCTTTGGCTGTATGCTTGGGGTCTTTGTCCTGTTGGAATGTAACTCTTCGCCCCAGCCTAAGGTCGTTTACACTCTGAAGCAGGTTCTCATTAAGGATTTGCCAGTATTTGGCTCCATTCATTGTTCCCTCTATCCTTACTAGTCTCCCAGTCCCTGCCGCTGAAAAGCATCCCCATAGCATGCTGCCACCACCACGCTTCAATAATAATAAATAATAATATGCCATTTAGCAGACGCTTTTATCCAAAGCGACTTACAGTCGTGCGTGCATACATTTTTGTGTATGGGTGGTCCCGGGGATCGAACCCACTACCTTGGCGTTACAAGCGCCGTGCTCTACCAGCTGAGCTACAGAGGACCACAAAGGTAGGGATGGTGTTAGATGGGTGATGAGCTGTGCCTGGTTTTCTCCAGACGTAGTGCTTTGCATTCAGGCCAAAGTGTTAAATTTGTCTCATCAGACCACTAATCTTTTGCCTTATGCTCTCAGAGTCTTTCACATGCCTTTTTGCAAACTCCAGGCGTACTGTCATGTGTCTTTTTCTCAGGAGTGGCTTCCGTCTGGCCACTCTCCCATAAAGCCCAGATTGGTGAAGTGCTGTAGAGACTGTTGTCCTTCTGACAGGTTCTCCCATCTCAACCAAGAAACTCTGTAGTTCTGTCAGAGTGGTCATTAGGTTCTTGGTCACCTCCCTGACCACATGAAAACGGGATATATTTTTTACATCACTGGTTAGAGGACAACCTGCAGAAGACAGCCAGACATGTTTCAGTGTGTTGCATTTTGATTCAGGTGGGTCGCCATCACGATAAGTGTAATGCAACACTTTTTGTTAATCCCTCCTATCGATATCACCTCGAATTGAGGTTAATTATACATCCTTTTTACCTCAGATTAGCGACATTAATGTAAAAGTTTATAGTTATCAAGATGGCACAATCTATTACTTAAAACAGATCAATATCTCTGGTTTTGGTCTGCGGATTTTGTCATACGCGCTTGGCGGTCGCAGGATTTAGAAAGCTGCTGTCATTTTCAAACTCAAATGGCATGAAAAATGCGGGACACTGTTGCTTTGTTAATTAACTTGTTGTTTAATTCTACATAGGATATCAACACCGACAAGGGTGGCTATTACTTGAGGCCAGTGACTTTTATACAGTGTCCCACATTTTTCATACCATTTGAGTTTGAAATTCACAGTAGCGTTCTGAAACCTGCGACCGCCAAGCGTGTGTGACAAAATCAGCAGACCAAAACCAGAGATATTGATCTGTTTTAAGTCATCGATTGTGTCATCGTGATAACTATAAACTTTTACATTAACGTCACCAATCTGAGGTAAAAAGGATGTCTAATTAACCTAAATTCGATGTGGTCAAAACATGAGCTTGCGTAATGTAGCTGTAACATATATATACACTGTCCACAAAAAGGAAAGTCAGCGCAATATGAAATAATCAAATATGTCAAAAATAAATCAAAATGTAAATTTAGGATGATAGTATATGTCATAAATGATTGCCACAATAACATATTTCTCACTAGTTTAACCATTTGCAGAGTAAAACAAATTTTTGTATGCCTAATTTAACCGGGCTCTCTAGAAAGAGCTCCCATAGTGACTGTGCAGCAGCCCGGTCATTAGTCTTCCTCAATAGGAGATAAAAAACTATTGTGTCTACATGGATGATGCTTCCTGTAACTAATCTTACTTCTGGTAAAACTTGATGCATTTTTTGTTGTTCTCTGAAGAATAAGGAATGCCAAAGTTCATAGGAGCTTTGTATTTAATATTATTAAAAGCAAAATAGGAGCTTTGTATTTAATCATATTAAAAGCAAAATACTGTGGAATGTATTAACAACATATGCATTCAATTTTTATTAAATTGAATAAAAGCATTAACTCTTACTATAACATTGAATTACAACATGAAAACTCTCACTATAACATTGCCAAAACATTCTAACATTATTTAATTGACAATAGAGGCCATTTTAAAGTGATTCTCTCAGCCATCTTAAGATGAATGCACTTACTGTAAGTCGCTCTGGATAAGCGCGTCAAACGACTAAAATGTTGAAGTAAATACAACCCATCACAAGTGTGTGAAACCCTCAACATGCCATCAAACACACACACACACACACACACACACACACCTTGGGCCGTTACTCTTCTCTATCTTTACAAATTATTTGCCATTTGTCTTACAAGAAGCTAAAATGACTATGTATGCTGATGACTGCAGACTCTACACATCAGCACCTACAGCCAGCGAGCTTGAGGAGATAATTACAGAATAAACTGGACTTAAATACATCTAAAACTAAAAGCATTGTATTTGGTTCAAACCATTCTCTAAGACCTAAACCACAACTGGAGTTGGGTGTGACCATTGAGCAAGTTGAGGAAGCTGAACTCCTAGGAGTAACATTGGATGGTCAGTTATCATGGTCAAGTCATATTGACAAAGTTGTTGTGAAGATGGGGAGGGGTATGTCTGTTATAAAAATATGTTCTGCATTTTTGACATAAAGATCAACTGTACTAGTTGTTCAGGCTCTGGTCTTGTCCCGTCTTGATTACTGTCTGGTAATATGATCAAGTGCATCAACGAAAGACCTAGCAAAGCTGCAGCTGGCTCAAAACAGAGCAGCACAACTTGACCTTAACTGCACATACAGAACTAACAACAACATGCATGATAGTCTTTCATGGTTGAAGCAGAAAACAGGTTTTTAGACATTTTTACTTTTTTTAAATAACGGAAATATCACATTGACATAAGTATTCAGACCCCTTTACTCAGTAGTTTGTTGAAGCACCTTTGGCAGCGATTACAGCCTTGAGTCTTCTTGGGTATGACGCTAACCTGTATTTGGGGAGTTTCTCCCATTCTTCTCTGTAGATCCTCTCAAGCTCTGTCAGGTTGGATGGGGAGCGTCACTGTACAGCTATTTTCAGGTCTCTCCAGAGATGTTCAATCGGGTTCAAGTCCGAGCTCTGGCTGGGCCACTCAAGGACATTCAGAGACTTGTCCCGAAGCCACTCCTGCGTTGTCTTGGCTGTGTTTTTAGGGTCGTTGTCCTGGAGCAGGTTTTCATCAAGGATCTCTCTGTACTTTGCTCCGTTCATCTTCCCCTCAATCCTAACTAGTCTCCCAGTCCCTGCCGCTGAAAAACAACCCCATAGCATGATGCTGCCACCACCATGCTTCACTGTAGGGATGGCGCCAGGTTTCTTCCAAACATGACGCTTGGCATTCAGGCCAAATAGTTCAAGCTTTGTTTCATCAGACCAGAGAATCTGAGAGTCCTTTAGGTGCTTTTTGGGAAACTCCAAGCGGGCTGTCATGTGCCTTTTACTGAGGAGTGGCTTCCGTCTGTCCACTCTACCATAAAGGCCTGATTGGTGGAGTGCTGCAGAGATGGTTGCCCTTCTGGAAGGTTCTCCCATCTCCACAGAGGAACTCTGGAGCTCTGTCAGAGTGACCATTGGGTTCTTGGTCACCGCCCTGACCAAGGCCCTTCTCCCCCGATTGCTCAGTTTGGCCAGCTCTAGGAAGAGTCTTGGTGGTTCCAAACTTCTTCCATTTAAGAATGATGGAGGCCACTGAGTTCTTGGGGACCTTCAATGTTGCAGACATTTTTTGGTACCCTTCCCCAGATCTGTGCCTCGACACAATCCTGTCTCGGAGCTCTACGGACAATTATTTCGACCTCATGACTTGGTTTTTGGTCTGACGTCAACTGTGGTATCTTATATAGACAGGTGTGTGCCTTTCCAAATCATGTCCAATCAATTTAATTTACAACAGTTGTACTCCAATCAAGTTGTAGAAATATTTCAAGGATGATCAATGGAAACCGGATGCACCTGAGCTCAATTTCGAGTCTCATAGCAAAGAGTCTGAATACTTATGTAAATAAGGTTCTGTTTCTAATTTGTAATAAATTTGCAAAAAAATCTAAAAACCTGTTTTCGCTTTGTCATTATGGGGTATTGTGTGTAGATTCATGAGGAATTGTTTGATTTTTTATGTCAATTTTGGAATAAGGCTGTAACGTAACAAAATGTGGAAAAAGTCAAGGGGTCCGAGTACTTTTCGAATGTACTGTACATACCACACCAGACACGCCACTATGGGTTTCTTCACGGTACCAAAACCAAAAACAGATGTAATGCGTTGCTCAGTGTATAGAGCAGGTCATTGTGGGATGCTACGATAAGACGCCACCAGAGGAAAAAGCATGTTTAGCTTTAAAAAAAAAAGAGAATAAAAAAACATATTGTATCACAGCGTCTCTCGTCTTTCTAAAGATCTCATTTACCTGTATATAAGAATATGTATATATGAAGTGTGTAAATAGTATGTTTGTTGTCTCTTGGTGTCTTATGTTCTAGTCTATTACTGTTCTATACTCTGTCATGCATTTGGAAGGAAGGGTAGCTGCTGAATATGCTGTAAATAATAGACCCCAGGAAGAGTAGCTGCTGAATATGCTGTAAATAATAGACCCCAGGAAGAGTATTTTTATATTTATTAGGGATCCCCATTAGCTACTCTTCTTGGGGTCCAAACATATTAAAACACATTACATATACATATAAAACAAAATATAAAACAGTACATCATATAACATTATTACACCACTACCTATCTACAATGCAAAATGTTCAACGCCACCATACAACAATATCACAATGTATGCGTATGCATGTGTCTGTACCTTTGTCTGTGTCTCTTCACAGTCCCCGCTGTTCCATAAGGTGTATTTTTACCTGTTTTTAAACAAACCTGATTCCACTGCTTGCATCAGATACCTGATGTGGAATAATGTTCCATGTAGTCATGGCTCTATGTAGTACTGTGCGCCTCCCATAGTCTGTTCTGGACTTGGGGACTGTGAAGAGACCTCTGGTGGCATGTCTTGTGGGGTATGCATGGGTGTCCGAGCTGTGTGCCAGTATTCCAAACAGACAGCGCGGTACATTCAGCTTGTCAACACCTCTTACAAAAACAAGCAGTGATGAAGTGAATCTGTCTTCCACTCTGAGCCAGGAGAGACTGCATGTGCTGTAGCTAATGGGGATCCTAATAAGCTAAACTCAAAGCAGACCCCACGGAGACCACACCTGTAATGTCTCTCTCCGGTGTGCGTTCGCTTGTGCATCTTCAACTGTGAGTTTGTGTGTGTTCAGTCAGGTACTCTGCTCGAGCAAAACTTTTCCCACATTGATCGCAGCCTGTGAGTTAGCTTGTGTCTAGTCAGTTGTACTGGCTGACGGAAACTGTTTCCACATATAAACACAGCCATATGGTTTCTCTCCTGCGATTTCAAAAGCCTCACGTTGTTATAACTCTTTCCACAGAGCATTGGAAAGGCTTCTCTCCCGTGTGTATGTATAGTCAGTGGGCGGATTGGGTTATGCCAAGCACCGGTCTATGGACCGTGACGTGAACGGGCAAAAGCGGTGAGGGTGGAGCGCCCTTCTCAAATCCAACAGTAATCTGCACCGCTCGCTCATGTTGTCAACAAGGCAGCATGGTGCATCGTCCAGAAAACATATATTTTCCATAAAATCTGTTTAAATGAGTTTTCAATGGGAAGGCAGATAGTGATTTTATCAAAAGCAATCACTTTTGCATGTGAAAACACAGAATTCTACTCATTACTCCATGAGCTACGTCACTTTTGTTTTGGGGCAACCCAGGCGAGATGATCGAATCCCCTCATTGATCAAAGCTATAAGATTTCTCTCCTGTGTGTGTTCTCTTGTGTCTAGTCAGTTGTACAGTTTGACGGAAACTCTTTCCACATATAGCACAGACATATGGTTTCTCTCCTGTGTGAATTCTCTGGTGTATAGTCAGTGTTCCTAAGGTGGTGAAACTCTTCCCACATTGCTCACAGACATATGGTTTCTCCCCTGTATGTGTTCGTTTGTGTTCAGTCAGGGAACCAGCTTCAGCAAAACTCTTCTCACATTGATCACAGTTATACGGTTTCTCTCCTGTGTGTGTTCGCTTGTGTATAGTCAGTTGTCCTGACTGACGGAACCTCTTTTCACATATTGCACAGACATATGGTTTCTCTCCTGTGTGTATTCTATGGTGTATAGTCAGCGCTCCTAAGGTAGTTAAACTCTTCCCACATTGATCACAGACATAAGGTTTCCCTCCTGTGTGTGTTCGCTTGTGTTCAGTCAGGGAATCAGCTCGGCCAAAACTCTTCCCACATTGATCACAGCGATAAGATTTCTCTCCAGTGTGGGTTAGCTTGTGTTTAGTCAGTTGTCCTGGCTGACGGAAACTCTTCCCACATTGAATACAGCCATATGGTTTCTCGCCTGTGTGTATTCTCTGGTGTCTCTTTAGGTCTCCTAAATGAGGGAAACTTTTCTCACATACGTCACAGCTATAAGGGCGCTGGATCACTTTCAACCCTGGAGCCTTCCCAGATGATAAGCCCCTCCCACTGAGCGAGCGACCGTTAGGGCTGTCCCCTGTGAAACAAAAGACATGAAGTTAAGGTTCCTCATATGTACCAAAGTATTTAACAATAAACTAGTGTTGAAGTATCTTCCCTATTCAACACAGATGAGCTGCTATACAACACTGAATAGAAACGTTTTGCAAATATGGGTCAATTAATAAATATATTGATAAATCAATGAACTGTTACAGAAGCAGATTGTAGTTAATCCACACACCATTGTTCCTACTTGATGACATCGAATCTGAATCTCCCTCTCCATCGTTGTCCTCCACGTCCCATTCTTCATCGCAGTCTGTAGCATCGTCATCAGACTGGCTGGGACTCATGGGTGCCACACTAGATTCTTCCTGTATCTTTCTGATGTCCTCTTTCAGTTGGAGTAACCAAGACATTCCCTGCTCTTCCGATTTCACTGAATCTGCATTTTCCCACATTTCCTCCATGATTTTACGTCGTAACGAGCGATGGTTCTTTCCTTTAACTTGGGAGCCATCTATTCCACAGCGTTCACACAGGTATCGTAAATTGCCCTCAGTTAGACGGTGTAAACTCTGTTCGATTTCTTCCAACAACGTTTCCTTCTCTCCACTCATGTTGTCCTGCTGGTGGGAACAATGACAATGCAGTCAATGGCAAGACAGCAGGAAGTCCATACACTTTAGATGACCTGTAGTAGAAGAAGACAGCAGGAAGTCCATACACTTTAGATGACCTGTAGTAGAAGAAGACAGCAGGAAGTCCATACACTTTAGATGACCTGTAGTAGAAGAAGACAGCAGGAAGTCCATACACTTTAGATGACCTGTAGAAGAAGAAGACAGCAGGAAGTCCATACACTTTAGATGACCTGTAGTAGAAGAAGACAGCAGGAAGTCCATACACTTTAGATGACCTGTAGTAGAAGAAGACAGCAGGAAGTCCATACACTTTAGATGACCTGTAGTAGAAGAAGACAGCAGGAAGTCCAATGTTAGTCTGGAACCCAGCGGGAAATGTTAGTCTGGAACCCTGCATTGTGGCACAAGGAGATGAGTTGATAAATGGCTGCTACAGGTTGTCATCTATCAACAGGAAGTTGATTCCCAAGCTCATTGTGGTTTGTCTTTTTAGAAGGGCTATTGTCCCCGTTTCATTGATTTCAATACAATATCGATGTGAGTGATTAATTTGCGCGCTATTTATTACAGTAGAACAAATTAATCAATTTCAGTCTGAAGTGACCGCTTAGTAAATATTGGCGCGTGAGCCGTTTTTAAAAAAGGTACTAATTTAGGAAAATACAAGTAATCTGAACAAGTGTGACACGTGTGAGTAGAGAGGAATTTGTATGTCTTGGTCTTCAACAGATCACCTTATTTCAGCATATTGAGGAATTTGGACATTTAAAACCGTAGCCCCAATATTAGACCTCTGATTACTTATTAATTAACGAGACGTGGTCTATAGCGACAGTGTTGGGGATATGGTCCAATGACTGATTAACGAGACGTGGTCTATAGCGATAGCGTTGGGGATATGGTCCAATGACTGATTAACGAGACGTGGTCTATAGCGACAGTGTTGGGGATATGGTCCAATGACTGTAGCCCGCCTGGTACACAAAAACACAAAAAAAAAAAAAAATAATGTATGCACGCATGACTGTAAGTCGCTTTGGATAAAAGCGTCTGCTAAATGGCATATTATTATTATTATTATTATATGGTCCAATGACTGATTAACGAGACGTGGTCTATAGCGACAGTGTTGGGGATATGGTCCAATGACTGATTAACGAGACGTGGTCTATAGCGACAGTGTTGGGGATATGGTCCAATGACTGTAGCCCGCCTGGTAGCGGCATGTGACCCGCTCCGAAGCTCATTTCTACACGGAGGGAGAAAGCATGAATTTGCACGTCCCATATAATGTGGGAACGATGAGTCGAAATCCACTTAGCCTATTGTTTTCTGGCACATTCATTTATTTTCTTTGTCGTGCAGGGTCTGACATTAACAATGGGCCAGTAAAAAAACGGGTCAGTTGGGCCAGTGTTCTGGTCAGGGGGTGCTCTGGTCAGGGGGTGCTCTGGTCAGGGGGTGTTCTGGTCAGGGGGTGCTCTGGTCAGGGGGTGCTCTGGTCAGGGGGTGCTCTGGTCAGGGGGTGCTCGCGCCCCCACTCGCCCCGAGACGTTGGCAAGGCCCCGCCCAGGTCCAAATACATTTTCCAAGGGCTGGAAAAACCAAGTCCTGCCCGTCACCTGGACGGACATGGAAGTGACCGCACCCATAACTACCAGGACCAGCACACACCGCTAATAGCATGAAACTACCAGGACCAGGACACACCACTAATAGCATGAAACTACCAGGACCAGGACACACCACTAACAGCATGAAACCAAAACATAAATAGTGAAAAGCAAAACATACATGAATCCCATCTCTACCCCTGATTGTAGGATGCTGTGACACCAAGCCCCTCCTCCTGACACCAAGCCCCTCCTCCTGACACCAAGCCCCTCCTCCTGACACCAAGCCCCTCCTCCTGACACCAAGCCCCTCCTCCTGACACCAAGCCCCTCCTCCTGACACCAAGCCCCTCCTCCTGTGTGCACTTCCCCATTTACACCAGAGATCTGTATATAATGATGAGATGCTCATGTCTCCGCCATAACAATGGGAGTCGTTGTCCCAAAGGTGTTAAGACAGGCGACAAGCTTAGGTTCAAAATAAACCCATAGAAACGTATTGGGCTTATTTTGGACAGATTTTGGCGAATGTGAAACCGTCTCCCAAGCCCCTTCTCCTACCACTCACAACAACAAAGATGAGATCACTTCTTTGTCTCTGACAAGCGGTTTCAACTCGCTATTTGCATTTGAGCTTTGGTCCAACAGACTCGGTCATATGGACACAGAAACACATTATTTTACTGTAATAGAGGAGAAGCTAACCTTTTGAACCATAACCTGTTTATGTTTTAACTCAAATGTCGAGCAGAGCAGACACTACTAAAACAGATTTACCAATGAACATTCATTCTGGAAAATGAATGCTCAGTTTATCGCACGCGCCTTACCGTACCACGTATCGCTAGCAGCATTTTAGTAAAATAAAGATTGTTATACTAGCTGTTTAGTCTGTGTTTTATAAATGTGCAATAAGCATAAAACACAATTATATAAAGGAACTGGAAGCTCGTTCTCATTCTGAGAAATAAGGTAGGCCTCTTGATTTCAACATCTGAACAAAGTGGACAGGCTAGCATGTTGTTCAAACAGTTGGCGATGGACAGAAGGGTGTGTTCATATCAATTCAACTGTTCAACCTTGTTCTAGCAAATAGATTCAAGTTGGCTAAACTTGAAATATAAATATTAGCTGGCTACTCACTAGCACGTGGCTTGTGCTTGAGAGAGAGTTTATGAGACTTGTGTCTATTTTCTATAATGCCTGCTACCAGAAGTTAGTCATTACTAGTGAATGTGCATTATGCATGGTTCTGGTTAAAGTTGTAACAAAACCTGCATTTTTATAGACAGACCTGAAAGCCAGATCAGTGACTGCAAAAAAAAGCAGGTACAACTATTTTGATAAAATAATTAAATTATTAGAGGGTCTTATGGTTGTGGAAGGCATATATTCAGCCTGATCGTTTTAAATACACTGTATTTTACCTTTAATTGTACAACAAAGCTTATTTTAGAGAAAAACATTTTTTTTAAATATCAAGATATATTGTGAATCGGCCATAAGTTTGAGGGGGAAAAAATAGAGATATGAGTTTTAGGCCTCATCGCCCAGCACTAATGGACAGTACCAAATAGATCCTCTATTGATTCTGTGTCCGCATGGCGGAGTACCAAATAGATACTCTATTGATTCTGTGTCCGCATGGCGGAGTACCAAATAGATCCTCTATTGATTCTGTGTCCGCATGGCGGAGTACCAAATAGATCCTCTATTGATTCTGTGTCCGCATGGCGGAGTACCAAATAGATCCTCTATTGATTCTGTGTCCGCATGGCGGAGTACCAAATAGATCCTCTATTGATTCTGTGTCCGCATGGCGGAGTATGCACAGGTCTGACTGTTGAATACCCCATATATTGAGCATTCTTTTTGGAGCAATAATTTTATATAATAGCTTAAATTGAAAAGAACGAATTTATGCATTTATTTATTTTTATTTAACTAGGTTAAGTCAATGCATCAATTGTTGTTTTGTATATCAGTTCATAAACCTGATTCCATGATATTGGGTCGTCCAAGATCTGTTCCCAACGATCTTGAATTTTATGCGGCATAGTTGTCAACCCTCTTGACTGTAAGTGAAACTGATACATTTTACGATTTATATTAGTCATTTATGATTTTTTTTTTTTTTTTTTTTTTTTTTTATAGGTGGCAGACAAACATTCATTATTTTCGCAAAATACTTAGCTGGTCCGTGCCCAGCGTGCTGTTGGAGAGATGCGTCGCTGCGGCGCTCCATCAACTTTCCGTCAAAAAACAATCTACATAAATCATGTAGCCTAGCCTACGGAATAAAGAGTAAGTGGCGTTTTACGTAGCCTACACACTGGAGATTTAATCTATGACAATGTCATGAAACACACTTTAACATTATGCATACACGCTTCTCCGATCAAATAGCCTATCATAAAATGGGGCCAATAAAAAAAAGCTATTCGATGTGAATTACTACATCCTAAAAATCAGGGTACTCACACCTGCTGTCCAGGAGTTTCACCCAGTGGGCGAAATAGTCATGATAATCAGTGGTTTCAAGTTTATATTCGTAAAATGTTTTTGACGAACTGATCATAGCAAAAAAAAAAAAAAAAACTTCAGCATTTCCTACTGTGTAAATACATTGACTTCCATTGCAAATAGGCTCACTGATAAAGTTGGGTAGCTGATATTCAGAGCTTAAATAGCCAAAATGATTAGTCACAGGAATCAGGACTAATAAAGCAATGCAACTCTATTTTACAAACGGTATCACATGGATGGGCATTCATAACATTCCACTGTGGGCAGACACTGGCTACACTATTCTAGTTTTGCGGAGGGCGGCTTTTTTGTTGTTGTTACGCCTAGGGCGGCAGAACCGCCAGGGAAGGGCCTGCACTGCCGTGTTGGTTTATGCTTCACAAAACTGGAATTATTAACGATATCGTCATATCTAGACTGTCAACATTCGTCGTTCTGAAGTGCACAAAAAACATTAATCCGCCTACAGCTGTTGTTGAACAGAAGCTAGCTAGTCAACTCACCAAATTCCTTGTAGAAAAGCCAGCTAGCTAGCAAGCTAACGTAGCTAACAAGTCCTTGTCCTCCTTTTTTTTTCCACGTGGAAAAAGAGGTAGCAAGCTAGCTTTATCTCTTCCGTTTTGGCTAACGATCCTTTACGACTTCCAAACAAAGTTGTCCTGTGGCTGTTGCATTTTGGAGATTGAGAAGAGGATATATTTATTGAATGCTTCTAGCACGAATGTTTCAGATACTATCTTGCAATGTAGCAACTTCCGCTTTGACTGGCGTTGTTCTTCTACTTCTACGGTATTAAGCCGGTCTGCAAACAAGTGTTGGCTGCATGCCGCCACCTACTGTACGGGTGGTAAACGATAGAAAAAAAACATTCATTGTTGGAAAGGGGGAAAAACCGACATCATACAAAATAAAATAAAAAGAGATGAAAAACCCATCCCACTCAGTCCAATTCAAGTCACATTCCTAAACAGGCTAAGGGGCCTGTGAGGGCGGCACATTCTTTGACAGGATATCTTGCAAGGCCTCGGCTGTAAACTCAGTTACAAAAAGCGTTCGGCTGCACTAACAATGATTAACATGTTCTCTGATTTCTCCTTTGTTTGTGCTGTGCAGTTTATGACCATTGCAATAAATACTACAAAAGTCCACCTTTTTAACAATATATCAGGATCCCTTGGTTGCCGAGAAACATGCTCTGGTGCAGGCTCCACTACCATCGCGTCTTCAACGCCACTCGATCCTTCCACTCTCCTCACCGCCTCCAGATAGGGGACGCGCTGGACAGCCCTTACTCTGGCCACCTCTGTCTCCTTCCCCCTGTGGTGTCGAGAAACCGATGCTAATTATGCTGTGAAAACAAGGAAATCCGCTGACACTGTACTTTGATTATAAAGGTTTATTTATATCAGAGTATTCCAGCGTCAATTTACAGATATCTGCCGATATCTGGAGAATAACTGCCTCCAATCTGTAATATGTTATTCTGTCCTCCTTTGTTTTAACCGTGGTATTTATATCCTATGCTCTATGTAACATAATATGGGTGTTTTCCCCTACAGACCAATCCCAGGACTCCACCTAACAGACTTCCTCGGCTTTAGGGTGCCCCTATAGAACTACTCCCCAGATGCTCCCTTTAAGCTGAGTCAACATCCTCTAAAACCATTTGAAACCATTAGCAAAGTCATAAATTCCTCAGATACCATACCCCTAACAGGGCAATCCGGGAAATCGGGCGCATGTTCGCCACCACAGTTGCAGCGTAACCTCAGCTGGCATACGATATTCTCCCCGTCTGCATACACTTGACGCATGACCACATCTTTTGCATTTATGACACTAGAGGGGTTTGTGCACAAAAGCTCTTATAGGAGGGTATTTCACAAATCCTAACTTTACATGAGAAAGGAGAGACTTTTCATCAAAGAACAGTAGTATGGATGAAGTGAATTTCATTACTCATTCCACAATACCCGTCAGTTGACGTGCACCAATCACTTCACCTACTTCCTCGGGTATATCATCCGCATCCACTTCATGCGCCACCCCAGCGATAACCTCCTTGGAAACAAACACAAAACATCACATTCAAATGTCTTTTTGAGGCGCAAAGCACGCTTCTTCCGCCCCGCGGACACGCCCCAAAATCTGAATAAGACCAGGAGGTCACTCCTCGGTTCGCCTACTAACACTCTCCTCGACTACTTATCGGTTTCCAGATCTATCAAAAAGGCTCTGATCTTACATTGAGCCTCACCTCTACCCAGTGGAGCGTGAAGATCTATTGTATCACGTTTTAGCACCCTTTTGGCTATTTGATCTACAAGTTCACAGAATCATTCAACCGCAGAGTTTTACCTTTGTTCTGTCATCAGCACAAACAATGTCACTTTCATATGGTAATTAGTTTATTTAAGAACAAACTCTTATTTACAGTGACTGCCTGGCAAAAAAAAAAAAAAGGAAACCTTCAAAATGAAAGCCTGTATTTCAACAAATTGCAATATAAACTAGATGGTAATTTTACCTGAAGTAAAATTGTGGGCGTTGCTTTAGCTCAAAAGTGAATACATACTGTGTTCAGTTTGTCATGTTGAACTGACGAAAATATCCACGCTTGGGTGTGCATGCTAATCGATTAGCATGCTAACCAAAACACATGCTAAGTCAATGGGACAAACAGGCTAAGTCGCTAGCTAGCTAGACATGTAGATTTTACATTTCGTTTTAGATTGTTTTTTTTTGTATGTTCAACTAGCTGGCTGGCTAGCTGGATGAATAACACTTACACTTCCTAGCTTAGAATTGTGAGGTAAAACATTTGCTAAATCTAGTTATCCTCATGTCTGCATTGCCACTGACTTGACTGGCTGTAGGTTGAGTGGATGCCCAGGGCAGGGGCAACACCTCTTTGCTGCTTATTTGTTAGCTGATGAATTCCAGTACAGATGTGGCAGTCAACACAAGCTATAGGAGATACGCTTCATATGACATCTATTAGTCATGTCCATCTTGATCATTGCTCCAGTGTCTCATACCCCACTCAGGGCCATAACTAGGGTTTGGGTTTTAGTGAGGCAGGTAGCTTAGTGGGTAAGAGCGTTGTGCCAGTAACCGAAAGGTCGCTGGTTCTAATCCCCGAGATGTGCCCTTAAGCAAGGCACTTAACCCTAATTGCTCCTGTAAGTCGCTCTGGATAAGAGCGTCTGCTAAATGACAATAAAAAATAAAATAAAATAGTGAATGTTATAAGCAATTTGCGACACCTGCTGATGTAAAAAGGGCTTTATAAAATACATTTGATTGAATTATTAATATACCCCACCACTGGTAGCAACATGTATTAGAGCTAACGTTTGCTTTCAATCAAATGTATTTATAAAGCCCTTTTTACATCAGCAGGTGTCGCAAATTGCTATACAGACCCCAGGCTTAAAACCCCAGAGAGCAAAGCAGATGCAGAAGCACGGTGCTTTGCCCTGGCTAGTGCATTTCGCTAAAGGGCATTTAGCTAGCCAGCTAACTAGTTAGCAATTAGCATCAGCTTCAGGCACACGCCAGCTTCCTTAGGACTAACTCGTGTTTAGCAGAGAGCAAAGATACACAAACTAATATTATATAAAATGGAGAAAACATGTGGACTCGTATTCAAAAGCAACGTGGAAAGCAGCATCGTTGTTGTTCTGGAAGAATCTAAGCTGACATACGGAATTGTTTTAAGACGGTCATACTATGGATTTTTTTTAGCAATATTCGATTTGGAATTTTAGGACCCCTAAAATTATATATTAAAAAACTATATAAAAATATAATTGAATAAAATAGTGAATTTGGCATTTACTACTAAAGCCCATAGAAACACATTGAATAACACATTCAGAAATGGCAAAAAGGACAGTCAAAAAATAAATCATAAGAAACAAGGTTTTGAAGTGTCTGTCCTAAATCTAGGAGATATTTTTTTTTTAACTCAGGAAATATATACAGTGCATTCGGAAAGTATTCAGACCCCTTGTCTATTTCCACATTTTGTTACGTTACAGCCTTATTCTAAAATGGATTAAAGAAAGAAAAAACTAATGAATCTACACACAATACCCCATAATGCGAAAACAGATTGCTAGAAATGTGTACAAATGTATAAAAAATCAAAAACTGAAATACCTTATTTACATAAGTATTCAGACCCTTTGCTATGAAACTCGAAATTGAGCTCAGGTGCCATCCTGTCTCCATTGATCATCCTTGAGATGTTTCTACAACTTGATTGGAGTCCACCTGTCGTAAATTCAATTGATTGGACATTATTTGGAAAGGCACACAACTGTCTATATAAAAAGGTCCCACAGTTGACAGTGGATGTCAGAGCAAAAACCAAGCCATGAGGTGGAAGGACTAGTCAGGATCGAGGGAAAGATGAACGGAGCAAAGTACAGAGAGATTATTGATGAAAACCTGCTCCAGAGCGATCAAGACCTCAGACTGGGGCGAAGGTTCACCTTCCAACAGGACAACGACCCTAAGCACACAGCCAAGACAACGCAGGAGTGGCTTCCGGACATTTCTCTGAATGTCCATGAGTGGCCCAGCCAGAGCCCTGACATGAACCCGATCGAACATCTCTGGAGAGACCTGGAAATAGCTGTGCAGTGACGCTCCCCATCCAACCTGACAGAGCTTGAGAGGATCTGCAGAGAAGAATGGGAGAAACTCCCCAAATACAGGTGTGCCAAGCTTGTAGCGTCATCCCCAAGAAGACTTGAGGCTGTAATTGCTGCCAAAGGTGCTTCAACAAAGTACTGATAAAGGGTCTGAATACTTATGTAAATGTGATATTTCCGGTTTATTTATTTTATAAATGTGCTAACAAATCTAAAAACCTGTTTTTGCTTTGTCATTATGGGGTATTGTGTGTAGATTGATGAGGGATAAAAACAATTTAATCCATTTTAGAATAAGGCTATAACGTAACAAAACGTGGAAAAAGTCTAAGGGTCTGAATACTTTCCCGAATGCACTGTATTGTTATATCAATAATGATTAATCAACTAACTGTAACAGAAGCAGATTGTAGTCTAATACACACCATTCTTCTTACTCGATGACATTGAATCTGAATCTTCCTGTTTTCCTTCTCTCACAGTTCCACTCAGCCCCGGTGTTTTCCTGCAGTCCACCAGCCGCACAGACACCCTCTTCAGACCCCACAGTAAGGCGCTACTGGGAGAGGCACGACCTGGGTACTCCGGGAGCGGGGAGGGGGGCGGGAGAGACGTGTCCTGAAAACCACACAAATAAAGACAATCAATTTAGGGTGGGAAACCCTCTGCTACCTGACAAAGGATTTTTTAATTCTCAAAAGGTGATCTCAATTCTCAGAAGTCTTTCCTTGATTCCATATGTAAAAATATAATGCACACATGACTGTAAGTCGCTTTGGATAAAAGCGTCTGCTAAATGGCATATTATATTATTCCTCTCATTCTCTGGACCTCCTGCTATAAATGCATTGGAGGAGAGAAAGTCCAAGAGGAGGAATCTCAGATCTCCTCCAAGGAGGTCGAGGAATCAGGAAGGAGAGAAATCAAGGAAGGACTGCTGAGACACCCTTTCTAACTGGGAGATACTCACACCACTCTCCCTCTGCTCTGGGGTGTGCTTCACTGGAGCTGACTCCGCCTCCAGTCCGTTGCTCCTCCCGCTTTGTTCGATTCGTCGCAGTCTGCAGCATCATCATCACCATCAGATTGCCTGGGACTCAAAGGCTCTGCCTTCAGTCCGTTGCTAGGCAACAAAACGATGTCTTCCACGTGGCAGTCTACAGCGTCATCAGCATTATCATCACCACCATCAGACTGGTTGGGACTCGGGACCATACCACTAGGATCGTCCTGTATCGTTCTGACGTCGTCTTTTAGTTGGACTAACCCTAACCCAGGTTTATCTACAGGGAGTATTCGCTGATGTATTGCCAGGGTAAAAGATAGAGCAAACCTCGCCCCACACTGATCACAGCTGAAAGGTTTCTCTCCAGTGTGTTCACTCATGTTGTCCTGCTTGTGTGACAACAAGGACAATTAATTAAATCAAAGGCAAGACAGCAGGAAGTCCATAGATTTTAGATGGCCTGTAGTAGAAGAAGACAGCAGGAAGTCCATAGATTTTAGATGACCTGTAGTAGAAGAAGACAGCAGGAAGTCCATACACTTTAGATGACCTGTAGTAGAAGAAGACAGCAGGAAGTCCATACACTTGTGTCAAAATATGCACATTCAATACTTTGTTAATGCTTGCTGATCACACATTACCGATTTTATATATTTTAATGTAATTTCAACTTTTGATGTTAAACCAACATGCTGTTGTAATATCTATTAATAATTGAAATATTTGAAACAATAACAAAGTGGTCAAAAGCTGAGAGATGGGCCTGCCGAAATGTAACCACTCAAAAATGCATAGACAGAGCTATGGATGCAAGGACTGACCAAAAACGATACCAAAACTATCGTTTTAACCATGTTTTAAGGCTGTTTGTTTACATTTACAATGTTCAGTATAATCAGCATTCTAATTCACCCTTAGCGGTGGTCTGGCGCAATGACGCAATGTAACATACCATATCACAACATACCTCAATGTGCCGCAGCATAACCTCTAAACTGTAAATGGGCCTTGGATCTTATGCTGTGTTCGTAACCAAATGGGAAGTGGGAATTCAAAATACAATTTTATTAGTCACATACACATATTTAGTAGATGTTATGCGGGTATAGCAAAATGCTTACCACATATGCCTACCTCTTTAAGGAATACCTGGAATAGTATAAAGTAATCCTTCTACCCCCCCCCCCCCCCATAAAAAAAGAAGGAAAAAAGTGGTTGTCCCACTTGCTATCATAAGTTGAATGCACCAATTTGTAAGTCGCTCTGGATAAGAGTGTCTGCTAAATGATGTAAATGTAAAATGTAAATGTCAATATGCCTGGGAAAAATCCACTTGAATGGCCCTCCAACTGGTAATTACTGGTGGGAAACTCGTCTCTCATTCCTGAGCTCCGACTTCTCCCACATGCTGACCTCTGACATCACCTACTAAGGAAATTATCTCCATAACAGAATTTCCAGCAGTTAAATGTAACAAAACATTACTTCTAAAAAGTAATGTTTTTTTAACTATAATTTGTTTACAAGCATGGTAGCTGTACTTTGAGTTGATGGTTGACGCAGCTTGTTGACCATTAACCAATCTGCGTTTCTCAATGAGTTCAAATCACGTGAACGCATCCAACTGGTATTTAGAACTTCACAACTGGTAAATTCCCACCTCCTAGTTGGTTAGGAACCAAGCATTATTTTGTCTGGAGGGGAACCATTTCAGGGAAACACATCTCGTGACGTCATTTGAACAAGTCCGCTAGAAAAAAAATAAAAAAGACGGAAAATCTCTCGAACATGGATGGGTGTATCAGAAATTATATAGAAAACGGAGTATGACACAAATAACACTTCCAACATTCAAATGACACATTCAGAACATTTACATAACTGTTTGACGCAGATAGAGTTGGCTCTGCATATCGAACAGCCCGTTAGCTAGCTAGCATTATGCGAACTCACCACAGACGAGTTGGAAGTCCAACGTTTCCACATGATGACCGTTCCTTTCGCTTAATGGCATTCTTATTAAATCGAAGTTCAGCTTGGCGACCTAAACTTTGTAGCTAGATTGAGGGTAGAATATTTCAGTGATACCGCTGGTGTAAACTCTACCCCGCCGGAGTAGGTCTGGAGCGAGACAACTTCCGTTCCGTCTTCTACGAAGCGTTGCCTAGACCAGAGCAATCGAGTATCGCTTGTAGTGCTAAAACACTGAAGCTTACTGCCAGATTGATATACACAGTATGTGAACTTAAGTTTTACTATTGCTATTAGCAGTTTTAATTAGCTGCTGTAGGCTAATTAGTAATTGTAGAACAACTTTTTTTGCTGTTCATGTAAGTTGTTGTTATTATTATTTGATTGTTATTATTATTAGACAGTAGTTGCCATATTACTCTAGTATTGTTTATCTAATTTTTTCATTTGGACACAATCGCATTTGAAGAGATTTAATCTTGCAAAATGTCAAATAAACAATATACCTGGTGCATAAAAGCCAACTCACTGACCTAAAACAGCATTAGCCTGTTACCTTTTTTTTTATGAACATCTCTACCAAGAGAACTTAACAAGAACTGTGTTATTAGCATAAGTCATGAACACGTAGAAATGGCATGGGCATTAATAATAACAATAACTAAAGGGGGGGGGGGGGGGGGTTGGGGGGTGGAAGAGCCATATATTGTATTATTGAGTTGGTCCAACGCAGTTCTGTCTGATCGTACCGTGAGCACCACCTTCTCCTCCATAGCCGAATAAACGCACTAACATGGTAGCTGTTCTAAAGCCGAACTCTCTATATGGCTCTGGGTGGTGGTAGTTGATGATGCAATCTCGAACAGGTATCTAGTCCTCTGTAGCTCAGCTGGTAGAGCACGGCGCTTGTAACGCCAAGGTAGTGGGTTCGATCCCCGGGACCACCCATACACAAAAAAAAAAATATGCACGCATGACTGTAAGTCGCTTTGGATAAAAGCGTCTGCTAAATGGCATATTATATTATATTATAGTCTTCACATAGAATGATGTGGTTCTTTACAACAACGGTGTGATTCACACAGGAAATGTACAAGTATAAAATGCTTCAATAATATTAGGTGTGGTAACAAGATTTTATGTGACTGAACTGAGGATGCAAAACAATAAAGGTCACACACACTCCATGTAACTCAATGATTTAATGAACCAATGTTTCGGCACAGTGTCTTAAGTAATCTTAAAGCAGATAAAAGTACATGAGGCTATTCTATTACATTTCTGATCACACCTCAATTTAAAAAGCCATTTTCTATGGAAAACAAAAAAAAAAAGGTTAGTATTTAATCTATCAAAACTGAATTCAGAATCTGTAGAACTGGACTCAGGCACAGATGCGGTGAAGAGTTCAATAGAACACAGGACGCTGTGACTGCGTCATTGGCGCACATTCAACAATTATGATCTAACAAAGTGGATAGTCGTCAAATCCGTCATATGATTTACGTATCGTAACAGGCCCACAAGGTGGTTACTAAAGTCCGATTTGGATATATTTGGCTGTTTCCGCTGCATAACATTTAGAAGCTGTCCCGTTTCCTGTTTAGAAGAAGTGACTGCTAAACGCTACCTCCGGTTCTTAGGCGCTTGTAGCTAGAGTACAGAAAATCGGTGGTGGTAATCAAAATAATTTTTTAAACTGTAATGAAGTTGATTGGTGACGATGACATGAACATATATATTGGGGTTGACATCCACACAAGCATTATACTCTGATTTTTACCTCAACATATTGTGGGGGGGCCAATGAGGAGATTGGGGATCTTTCCCCCCCACAACATCTTTCTCCCACTTGTCCATGGCGTTTCTATTGTTTTTGGTCGAGTTCCATTGACCTCTTTACCCATATACACTACCAGTCAAAAGTTTGGGCACACCTACTCATTCAAGGGTTTTTCTTTAATTTTACTATTTTCTACATTGTAGAATAATAGTGAAGACATCAAAACTATAAAATAACCACATATGGAATCATGTAGTAACCAGTGAGACGCACAGCAAGCGGTACCGGAGCGCCAAGTCTAGGTCCAAAAGACTTCTCAACAGCTTCTACCCACAAGCCATAAGACTCCTGAACAGCTAATCATGGCTACCCAGACTTTTTGCACTGCCCCCCCCCCCCCTCTTTTACGCTGCTGCTACTCTGTTTATTATTTATGCATAGTCACTTTAACTCTACCCACATGTACATATTACCTCGACCAGCCGGTGCCCCCGCACATTGACTCTGTACCGGTACCCCCCTGTACATAGCCTCCCTACTGTTATTTTATTTTACTGCTGCTCTTTAGTAATTTGCTTTTATTTTTTTACTTAACACTTTTAATTGTAATTTTACTTTTTCTTTTAAAAAAACGGCATTGTTGTTTAAGGGCTTGTAAGTAAGCATTTCACTGTCTACACCTGTTGTGTTCGGCGCATGTGGCAAATACAATTAGATAGGTATAAAACAAATCAAAATATATTTTATATTTGAGATTCTTCAAAGTAGCCACCCTTTGCCTTGATGACAGCTTTGCACACTCTTGGTATTCTCTCAACCAGCTTCATGAGGTAGTCACCTGGAATGCATTTCAATTAACATGTGTACCATGTTCAAAGTTAATTTGTGGAATTTCTTTCCTTCTTAATGCATTTGAGCCAATCAGTTGTGTTGTGACAAGGTAGGGGTGGTATACAGAAGATAGCCCTATTTGGTAAAAGACCAAGTCCATATTATGGCAAGAACAGCTCAAATACGCAAAGAGAAACGACAGTCCATCATTACTTTCAGACACGAAGGTCAGTCAATCTGGAAAATTTCAAGAACTTTGAAAGTTTCTTCAAGTGCAGTCGCAAAAACCATCAAGCGCTATGATGAAACTGGCTCTCATGAGGACCGCCACAGGAATGGAAGACCCAGAGTTACCTCTGCTGCAGAGGATACGTTCATTAGAGTTAACTGCACCTCAGATTGCAGCCCAAATAAATGCTTCACATAGTTGCTGCAAAGAAACCACTACTAAAAGGACACCAATAAGAAGAGACTTGCTTGGGCCAAGAAACACGAGCAATGGACATTAGACCGGTGGAAATCTGTCTTTTGGTCTGATGAGTCCAAATTTGAGATTTTTGGTTCCAACCGCAGTGTCTTCGTGAGACGCAGAGGCGGTGAACGGATGACTTTGAAGAATCTCAAATATAACATTTTGATTTGTTTAACACTTTTTTTGGTTACTACATGATTCCATATGTGTTGCTGTCTTCACTATTATTCTACAATGTAGAAAATAGTAAAAAAAATAAAGAAAAACCCTTGAATGAGTAGGTGTGTCCAAACTTTTGACTGGTACTGTATAACAGATAGGTGTCATTATTGCCTAGTGTTATATGAGTTTATAGAGGGTTCTGGAACTGATACCAGGGAGGGAGATGAATCTAGAACTTTGGGCTGTTCAGAGTTTATCGAGGGTTCTGTAACTCTGGGCACCGGCTATTCAGATTTAATTGAGAGTTCTGGAACTGCTGCTTGGGAGGCGGATCTGGACACACTTCACCTGCTGTGTGTGATTTCTGGTGCACTTTCAATGTTCCTGATCTAGCAAAGCTCTTCCCACACTCACCACAGATGTATGGCTTCTCTCCTGTGTGTGTTCGCATGTGATCTTTCAGGTGTTGTGAATGAGAAAATTTCTTCCCACACTGATCACAGCCATAAGGTTTCTCTCCAGTGTGCATTCGCAGGTGTGCTTTGAGTTGTTGTGAATGAGCAAATCGCTTCTCACACTGATCACAGACAAATGGCTTCTCTCCAGTGTGTGTTCTCATGTGAGATTTCAGGTGTTGTGGTTGATTGAATTTCCTGTCACACTCATCACAGCTAAATGGCTTCTCTCCTGTGTGCGTTCGCAGGTGGTCTTTCAGGTGTTGCGAATGACCAAATTTCTTCCCACACTGATCACAGCCATAAGGTTTCTCTCCAGTGTGCATCCTCTGGTGAACTTTCAACCTTCCTGATTCACGGAAGCTCTTCCCACACTGGTCACAACAGTACGGTTTCTCTCCTGTATGAGTCAGCTTGTGTTTAATCAGGGTTCCTGACAGAGCGAAACTTTTCCCACATAGATCACAGCTATAAGGCTTCTCTCCTGTGTGTGTCCTCCGATGGTTAGCCAGGGTATGTGATTCAAAGAAACTCTTCCCACAATCCGCACAGCTGTAAGGCTTCTCTCCTGCATGTTGTTTTCGCTTGTGCTTTGCCAGGGATCCCGGATTGACAAAGCTCTGCAAACACTGATCACAGACGTAGGGTTTCTCTCCTGTGTGCGAACGACGGTGGCTGACCAGTAGACCTGACTGAGCAAAGCTCTTCCCACACTCCTCACAGCTGTAGGGTTTCTCTCCAGTGTGTGTTCGCCGGTGTCGGATCAGATTGAAGGCTACGTTAAAAGCCCTCCCACATACATCACAGCTATGAGGCCTCTCTCCAGTGTGTGTTCTCAGATGAGTTGCCAGGCTTCCTGACTGAGTGAATGTCTTCCCACACCGACTACAGCTGTAAGGCTTCTCTCCAGTGTGTGTTCGCCGAGTCCCTTCCAACTGTGGAGGCTTACAGGCTTCATGGCAGGCTGCAGCGTCCTCGTCGCCGTCAGACTGGCTGGGACTCGAGGCCACGCTGCTTGATGCGCTGGAGCTCATGGCTACACCCCTAGCATCCTCCTGTATCCCTCGGATGTCCTCTTTCAGTTGGAGTAACCAAGACTTGGAATCCTCATTTACCCAGATTTCCTCCATGATTTGACGCCGCAGCGTGCGTTCACTGTTTCCTTTCCCTTTGAAACCATCCCTGGCGCCTATTCCACAACGAACACACAGGTAACATAAGTTATCCTTGGTTAGAGTGTATAAGCTCTGTTCCAGTCCGTCCAACAGCTTGTCCCTCTTTCGACTCATGTCGTCCTGCTCACGTGGAAACAACGGCAATGCAGTCAATGGCAGGAAGTCCATACACTTTAGATGACCTGTAATAAAAATAAAGTATAGTTTCAAAATATGTACATCCAATACCTTTGTTGATGCTTGCTGATCACACGTTACAGATGTAATATTTCCATGTCATTTCAACTTTTTTATGTGAAACCAACATGCTGTTGTAATATCAATGAATGCTTAGCATGTACAGTGCCTTCGGAAAGTATTCAGACCCCTTTACTTTTTCCACATTGTTACATCACAGCCTTATTCTAAAATTGAATAAATTGAGATTTTTTTGCCTCAATCTACACACAATACCACATAATGACAAAGCAAAGTGGCTGTACAGTAACATTATATACATGATGTCAGAGCTCAGTGGCTGTACAGTAACATTCTATACATGATGTCAGAGCTCAGTGGCTGTACAGTAACATTCTATACATGATGTCAGAGGTCAGTGGCTGTACAGTAACACTCTATACATGATGTCAGAGCTCAGTGGCTGTACAGTAACATTCTATACATGATGTCAGAGATCAGTGGCTGTACAGTAACATTCTATACATGATGTCAGAGCTCAGTGGCTGTACAGTAACATTCTATACATGATGTCAGAGATCAGTGGCTGTACAGTAACACTATACATGATGTCAGAGCTCAGTGGCTGTACAGTAACATTCTATACATGATGTCAGAGCTCAGTGGCTGTACAGTAACATTCTATACATGATGTCAGAGCTCAGTGGCTGTACATTAACATTCTATACATGATGTCATTCATACAAGCAAACCACACACCTGTGTTTTCAAATGTCCACTTCACATTTCTATATATAAAACTCATGTCATTTACAGTATCAATGTTTATGAAGGATATGTTTGATGTACAGTTACAAGGATGATATGGCGTCATACCCTGGGTTGTTCTGAACAGAATGAGCCTGTTTGTCGCACCAAAATTGCCATCTGTTTCTCTGAAGTGAGTGGTGAAAGCTTAACACGGTATGGTCGTATTTCATAACTTAGCTAGTCATGTTGGCCATAAAATAGGCTTTCAAATGATGCCCACCTGACCCAGATTGCGATTTAAAATGGGTCGTTTTTGGATTGAGTAAACAACAGTAATTGTGGGATGGTGAAGATGCATGGCTGCGTTCCAAACAGAAAACTACAAGCACTTGCTTCAGTTCCTCAACAGCAAAGCTAGGAGAGCTCAGAAAAGCACATTAAAAAGTTGAAGGCTCTTTCCTTGAGTCAAAGTGCAATGAGATTACTTTCACTGTGCACACATTGAAGAGGTGTGTGGCCACTTGGAGACACCAGTTAGTCCTCTCACTCAAACCCTTGTATTTTGTTTTTGTCTTAGTTGCACCTACCCTGGCCCTCGATCACGACTCTCAGTTCCATTACACATAAGAGTCATTGGAAGAAGGCAGTTTTGTTAATAGCGCCGATGCTTGGTCTGAACATTAACACCCATCGCTTGGGGTAAGGGTTTTGGAAGCATAAGGACCTTATCTTTCATATGAGCAAGAAATAATAACAATAATAATATATATTTTTCTTTTTAAAGGTTAAATTGATGCACACCTTTATAGGGTTAGTGTTCCCACACGGCCATATCTCCACGTTACAGCAGGTAACCCGAAAACAGACGGAAGACAGCGTGGACTACATGCACTAATTAGTTATCTGCATCTCCGAACACCCGTGTGTGTCAACGGAAGACGGACGCCACAAACGTAACCGGTTAAAACAGTGTACAGTAAGTGTGTATTTTGCATTTGTGAAATTATTGTGACGTGATATGAAAGTCGAGAGACATGTGTTTCTAGAACCGTGCAGCAATTGAGAATCGATTCACATTTATAAAGGAGTATTTGGCAGTTTTGGCTTCCAGAGCCAATTCACCCTTTAAAAACAGAACATGTAAGGTCCTTGGACTACTGAGTAACATTAGACTCCTTTAGTCCAATATTGGGCTACACCTACCCCAAATTGACCATGAATATTCTAGATATGTTACTGAATGTATCCAGAGTATTTTTGGGTGTTAAAGAGAGGCCCATATATATATATATTTATATAAATAACATATAGATTTACATAAATAACATCTCCTTTATTCTGTGTAGCTACGTTCTAATCATAGATTATAATATCTAAAAGGTTATGTGTCTGGAGGGAACCATTATAGGGGAATGCATCTCGTGACGTAATTTCATAATAAAATCGTCTCCAGAACATTACTGTATCATAAATGTGTATAAAAAACGTTGAGAAGCTTTGCTTTAATAAGACACAAATAAACCTTCCACTATTCTATACAGACGCGTCCAGCAGTCACATGAGTTTGCCGCACCTATTCATTGAGTTGGTGCTGCCTAATGAATTTACAGCTAGCTAACGATAGCATGCTAACTCACCAGAGGTAGAACGCCAGGTCCAACGTTTCCACGGGATGACAGTTACTTTCGTTGACGTTCAGATTGAAATTTTAGTTGCTCTTAGGTCAGTTTGTCGATGTACTTTGTAGATCGAGAGTATAAAGTACGCCCAGCACAGAATGTTTGGTGAAGAATCGCTGGAGTATGCCGGAAGCGAGGTGACTTCCTCTTTCCCATGGCCGCTTCTTCTTCTGTGGATTTTAAATGGCGGTAGGCAGCCAACTTTAAGGTGCATTACCGCCACCAACTGGACTGGAGTGTGGACCAGAGACAGTGAAGGTCTAAATCCTACCCAATAATCTCGTCTCCCTAAGGAAACGAAATACATAATTAAATACTACATCCCCTTAAGATTTCCCCATCAGTTCACTTAATCCTGGCTCTTCAACCCCATTACTCCTCAGATCTAAAAACAATCGCTCCCTTTCCCTCACATATTTCTGGCACTGAAATAGAACATGTTCCACCATCTCCATCTCCTCCTGACAATGACAATGATCACACCTCCCAGTCAGATGTTTCCCCACCACTTTCAATGTACTATTTAGCCTTGTGTGTCCCAGTCAATGGCCACTTCTTCTAGGTTTCCACTAGTTAACAAAGTCAAAATTAGCTATATCTAAAACAATTCATGAAAACAAACATTTGCTTTTTGGTATTAATTTAGGGTTAGGCATAACGTTAGCAGTATGGTTAAGGTGAAGGTTAGAGTTAGGTTTAAAATCAGATTTTAAGAAGAGAATTGTAGAAATAGGCGGGGTTTATGATTTTAAGGCTGTGGTAACGGTCCATGCTATCTGGGATCATTGGGACGTCCCTATCACACTACCACATTGAAGTAGAAATTTTAAATGGTAGTGGTTTAGGGTCGGGACATTCCAAGGATCCCAGATAGCACTAACCCTGTGGTAACTAGTGACAACCTTTCTCCTGCGGATCTAGTTGAAAATGCATAACAATACATCCGCCACGCCGATCCTCAACACGGGGGCCCCTCAGGGGTGCATGCTCAGTCCCCTCCTGTACTCCCTGTTCACTCATGACTGCATGGCCAGGCACGACTCCAACACCATCATTAAGTTTGCCGATGACACAACAGTGGTAGGCCTGATCACCGACAATGACGAGACAGTCTATAGGGAGGAGGTCAGAGACCTGGCCGTGTGGTGCCAGGATAACAACCTCTCCCTCAACGTGATCAAGACAAAATAGATGATTGTGGACTACAGGAAAAAAAAGAGGACTGAGCACGCCCCCATTCTTATCGACGGGGCTGTTGTGGAACAGGTTGAGAGCTTCAAGTTCCTTGGTGTCCACATCACCAACTAACTATCATGGTTCAAACACACCAAGACAGTCGTGAAGAGGGCACGACAAAGCCTATTCCCCCTCAGGAGACTGAAAATATTTGGCATGGGTCCTCAGAAAGTTCTACAGCTGCACCATCGAGAGCATCCTGACTGGTTGCATCACTGCCTGGTATGGCAACTGCTCAGCCTCCGACCGCAAGGCACTACAGAGGGTAGTGCGTACGGCCCAGTACATCACTGGGGCCAAGCTTCCTGCCATCCAGGACCTCTATACCAGGTGGTGTCAGAGGAAGGCCCTAAAAATGGTCAAAGACTCCAGCCACCCTAGTCATAGACTGTTCTCTCTGCTACCACACGGCAAGTGATACCGGAGCGCCAAGTCTAGGTCCAAGAGGCTTCTAAACAGCTTCTACCCCCAAGCCATAAGACTCTTGAACATCTAATCAAATGGCTACCTAGACTATTTGCATTGCCCCCCCCTTTACGCTGCTGCTACTCTCTGTTTATTATCTATGCATAGTCACTTTAATAACTCTACCTACATGTACATATTACCTCAATTACCTCGACTAACCGGTGCCCCCGCACATTGACTCTGTACCGGTACCCCCTGTATATAGCCTCACTACTGTTATTTCACATTGACTCGGTACCGGTACCCCCTGTATATAGCCTCGCTACTGTTATTTCACATTGACTCGGTACCGGTACCCCCTGTATATAGCCTCACTACTGTTATTTCACATTGACTCGGTACCGGTACCCCCTGTATATAGCCTCGTTACTGTTATTTTTACTGCTGCTCTTTAATTATTTGTTACTTTTATTTTGTATTATTTTATATTGTATTTTTTTGTGTGATTTTTTTTGTGTATTCTTTCTGAAAACTGTATTGTTGGTTAAGGGCTTGTAAGTAAGCAATACACTGTAAGGTCTACACCGGTTGTTATTCGGCACATGTGACAAATACAATTTGATTTGATTTGACTATGTCATCTACCGTGGGTGCCCCACAAACACATCTACACACACACTCATCATCATCATCATCATCATCATTCAACCTGATAACAAATGTTATTTTCAACAAATGACCGTTTGTGGATCAACTTTTATGAGTCACGAAAGAAATTGACAACACATTGCAATGAGGAGAATGGCAGTTCTGTTGCTAGAGAGGGTTAGGATTAGGACTAAACATTTATACAGTTTATACGTAATAAACATTTAGGGTTAGGTTTTGTAATAAACATTTCTATACACTACCGGTCAAAAGTTTGACAGTGTGCAAAGCTGTCATCAATGCAAAGGGTGGCTATTTGAAGAATCTCAAATATAAAATATATTTTGATTTGTTCAACACTTTTTTGGTTACTACATGATTCAATGTGTTATTTCATCGTTTTGATGTCTTCACTATTATTCTACAATGTAGAAAATAGTAAAAAATAAAGAATAACCCTTGAATGAATAGGTGTTCTAAATCTTTTGACCGGTAGTGTAGTTTGTGAGTTTAATAAACTAATCAAATGTATTAGTAAAAAAAAGACATTGAATACACTGTGCAATGAGGATAATGGCGTATCTGTAGCTGGACACTGAAGAGGGCGTCTCCCTCTGTGTACCAACACTCTGATTATACACATGTTCAATAGCACTACTTCAAAACAACACATTTCAACAGCTCATTTCACGTTTAGGCAAAAAGGGTTTTCTACTAACTCAGATCTGATTCTAGATCTATTGAAGACTGCCTTCACAGATCACTGTCAAATCACAAAAGCTCCAGCACAGAGATCGGTGTCCTGATTGGTCAATTAGTAACTCAACCGTTCCATCAATCAATAAATCAATAAAATAATCAATCAATATAGCCAACGAATGAGCTGGTGGAGCAGCACAGCCACCGTGGCACTCCCAGCAGCCTGACAGGAAGCTCCTGCGGAGGGAAACAGACATTGAACAACACCTTAAAAAGCAGTTTCTTTCTCTCTCTGTTTCTCTCTCTCTCACACACACACACACACACACACACACACACACACACACACACACACACACACACACACCTACCTCTAGCAGCAGGGCCAGGTAGGACCTCCACCTCCACTGTGTGATTGGCTTTTCCGATACGGTTCAAAGCAATGAGGGTGTAATTCCCAGCATCCTCTCTTCTCAGGTGTGTGGGTGGGGTCAGCACCTGTCCGTCTCTCAGCCATGTGACCGATGGGAGGGGATTGCCTCTTACATCACAAGTTATCCCCTCCCCCTCTCCCACCTGCAGCTTGGCAGAACAGGAGAACTCAGGAGCGACTGGGGGGGGGGGGGGGGGGGGGGGGGGGGGGGGGGGGGGGGGGGGGGGGGGGGAGAAAGGATACAAAATCTCAGTGAAACAACCATCATATAATCATCATCATCATGACCTCATAATTACATCCCCATCTTTATAAAACCATCATAACCACAATACTGATCTGTACAGATAGACATGACCAATCAAGTCACAAAAATCACCAGATGGACTCACAGTGCACAGTGGTGTTGAGGCATTCTGATTCCATTACAGGAGGAGGTTGGGGTCCCTCTGGACCCAGATCCAACATGGCTGAACAACACAACTGGGCCCCATCATCAACGCTAGTGGGGGAGAACTGCAGGGAAAAGCTCTCATTCACTGGTTCCCTAATGTCATTGTTTAGTTGTTGTGTGTATAACACCGTCTGTTCGCCACTGGTAGAGACTTTGTAGAAGGTCACAGTGAGGTGCTTAATAGGAGCGATGTTCTGGACAACACAATGCAGAGAGTAGTGATGCCCCTCAACCATCGGATCAGAGTGGCTTAAATATCTGATGTATACTCTATCTGGAAGCTCTGTGGAGGAATGGAAACACACACCATTGAAATGAACAGAGTGTGTCTGCACAGACTAAAGATACTGGGAGACACGAGAGAGTCAGAGAGCAAACGTAAGAGGGAAGTTACTCACTGTACACAGTAACGTCCAGCGCTCTGGCACACTGGCCTCCCACCTCAGAGATCTCATAGCATTGAGGCTTTATTTTCCAGTCAGTCAGGCTGTCTACTCGCCAAGTCCGCTCTTTCACCCCCATGCTGAAGCCTTTTCCCTGGCTCGCCTCCCAGCCCATAGAGGTGACCGTATCTGAGGTGCAGTTGGCCGAAGCAGGGGCTCCATACTTCACCACCAACCCAGCAGGACTGACCACCAGGGAACAGGACTCACACACTCCTGGAGAGAGAGACGGACGGGGGGGAGGAGAAAGATATATGTATGTGAGGGGAGAGCCTGGAAGTGTCAGGAAATAAATGTCTTAACAATTAGGCCAATAGGAAACTCTGTCTTGGTCCGAGGGTGACACTGATTTTGAAGTCAGGGCTGCCTCATCAAAACAGCATAAGTCTGACTCACCTCCGGTACAGAAGCACAACTACACACTTTTAGAGAGAGAGCGAGAGAGAGGGAGAAGGTGGAGAGGTGGGGAGGAGGGTGCTGGTGAGACAGGAGGAAATGGAAGTGACCTCATCTTTGTCATTGACAGAGAATGTTGACGACGCCAACATCCAAACACAGCAACAGCGCACGTACACACACACACACACACACACACACACACACACTTACTTTTCAAAAATAAGGAGAGGAAAGGAGTTCCCGACAGGAAGGAAGGAGTCCCTGACCTAGCCAATCACCTCTCTGTGACCGTTTTTCAGCCAATCACCTCCCTCCTCTCTATGAACATTGTTCAGTGGAACTAGGTGGTCCTCCTGGATATTATGATCTCATTTACCTTCACTGACATAGACGATACATGTACAGTCATGATAGTGCTGTGTGTGTGTATGTGTGTGTGTGTGTGTGTGTGTTTGTTCAACCGCCCGTCTCTATGGCTCTATCTCTATCTGTCTCAACCTCAATCTTAGTGTAATCTAATCCTAACATACGTGACATTAGAAATCTGAAATCAAGTTTCAAAGTTTATTTGCCACGTGCAAAGGATACAACAGCTGTAAAACAGTACAGTGAAAGTCTTACCTTGAGAGCTCCTTCCCATCAATGCAGTGATAATAATACTAATAATATAGCTAATAATATAAAATATAAATAAAAAAAATACAAGAGGTACAATATACGTTATTTTTTAAAACAATTGTTTCCTGGTGATCTAATTGTCACCGTTCTAAATACTAAATCTATTTTATGATCTACCTCTGTATCACACCTCTCTCCCTCGCACTCATTTTCTCTCTCTCTCTCTCTCACACACACACACACACACACACACACAAACACACACACACACACACACACACTCACCTGGCTTCAGAAGGGGGAGGAGGAGGAGGAGGAGAAGAAGAGTGTGTGTGTACATGCTGCGTCTGTCACTTCACTGAGAGATCAGTAGCTGCACATGCTCTCCTCAGAGTTCTCTTAGTAACTGAGACGGAGATCACCTCCGCTGTGTGTGTGTGTGTGCGTGTTCAGCTCATTGTCCCTTTTCTTTAGTCTTTGGGTTTGTCCTCTGACCACCCTGGGTGTTCCTACTGTTCTGACTACGTGTACGTTCCAAACGGCACCCTATTCCCTAAAAAGTGCACTACTTAGGGAGTAGGGAGCCATTTAGGATGCAGCCTGTGAGAGGAAGGAAGGGAGGAGAGAGTGCTAGTCTTTAGGGCTAGTCTCTCTAAACACAATGTGGAGTATGTGAGCAGTACACACACCATTCACAGTACACACACACACACACACTAAAGTAACAGATACTATGTCTGCTAATGAGTTGAATAGTAGGCGATTCCAAAATAATAGGAGAAGGCGACACACATAAAACACATTGCTGATCAGAAATGCAGAAATACATGTTTGATAACCAGTATACGATACCATTTCCAATCGTTTATTTCGCTTTCCTAATCCATTTACAAGGTTTAAAGGACAGGACTCTTATTTTGAAGGATTTCCCCCAAATTACGTGACCCGGAAGTTATTGCTAGCTGGCGTCAAATAGTTCTCCATCGATATTCTCATCCAAACAAACAATTGAATAACAATTATTTCAGGTAGCTAGGAAGTTCTTTTAAATGTTTTTACATTTTTATTTCGAACTTTAATGAGTCGTTTAACTAACGCATGTTTCAGCCAATCTCTTGAGTCTTTTACAGCTCATGTTGTTATCCTAGCTTGCAAGCTAGCTAACATCAACGTTACACTAGCCATTGTCATGGGTTGGAAAGTGACGGCCGCTAAATAGGTAGGTAGCTTTCTAGCTAGCTAACACTTTGTTTTGTCCAGAATGTAGTATTTAGCTATTGTTGGTGGCTACGAAAAATTACGAAAATGTATGCACTCATAAATCGCTCTGGATAAGAGCGTCTGCTAAATGACTGAAATGTAAATGGCTATGTTTACTACCACGTCAGTGTACACACGTTTGCATTGTATCCCTTTCCAAATTTGGTATAACCTCTTTCTGTTTGTGAAAGTCACCTTTATACCGCCTCTGGTTCTACTGACTCACCTCTAGCCCACCATGTCTGAACCGAGTTCTGGCTGTGGCGTTCCCGTCCAGAGAAGCTCACAGCCTGGTCCAGAGACTGTGTCAGTGAAGCTGGAGGACTGCTGTCAGACACTGGAACTCAGTGTGATTGTCAAAAAGGAGGAGGACAAGGGAGAAGTTAAAGAAGAAAAGGAGAAGAGAGAAATCAAAGAAGAAGAAGAGGGGGAGAAGAGAGAGGTCCAAGTAGAAGAGGGGGAGAAGAGAGAGGTCCAAGTAGAAGAGGGGGAGAAGAGAGAGGTCCAAGTAGAAGAGGAGATAAATGCTGATCCAGGTAAGTTGTAATGGAGAGACGTCAATGTCAAAACAATCAAGTTGACCTAAAATCAAACATTCCCCAAGTAATTCCATACATTGAATCTAGTTAGGTGGAGTTTGCCTTGTCTCCCTGCAGTCTAGAACTGGAACGCTGCTAAAAGGGTCACATGACTCATGAAGTGTATGTGCACTGCTAGCTCTGCTCCTTTGTCAGTCAAAGAGCGATTGAGAAATCTGTCAATTGCAGACAAATTATTTGTTTTCTTGAAAGCGTACGGAAGAATGAGCTATTTTAATAAAAGTGCTATCGGTTTTGAGTCAGAGGAAATGTGAACTTTTCCACCTAAAACAATTGTGATTATTTTATATAATTTTATGTGGGTGACTGCAACAGCAGCAGAACTAGGTAATTGCACATGTGCGCTCTCGTGGGGGAATCCTTTTACGTAAGAACTGCACGTAAGGCCCTTATTCACTATCACAGATGCGTTAAAAAACTGTATAGACCGTAGTTATTCGAAGCAAACAACTACCTACAAACATGTCTGACAATGAAATACTCGCGAGTGACGAAGAAAACCACTGGAGGGACACCAATGTTTATAATCTGTAATACATTTTTTATGGCCATGGGGCTAAATATAAATACCGCTTGCCGTGCGGTAGCAGAGAGAACAGTCTATGACTAGGGTGGCTGGACACTTCAGCAATTTTTAGGGCCTTCCTCTGACACCGCTTGGTATAGAGGTCCTGGATGGCAGGAAGCTTGGCCCCGGTGATGTACTGGGCCGTACGCACTACCCTCTGTAGTGCATTGCAGTCGGAGGCCGAGCAGTTGCCATACCAGGCAGTGATGCAACCAGTCAGGATGCTCTCGATGGTGCAGCTGTAGAACCTTTTGAGGATCTGAGGACCCATGCATGGCAGCAACACATGACAACACAGCATGGTAGCAACACAACATGGCAGCAGCACAAAACATGGTAGCAGCACAAAACATGGTGCAAACATTATTGGGCACAGACAACAGCACAAAGGTCAAGAAGGTAGAGACAACAATACATCACGCGAAGCAGCCACAACTGTCAGTAAGAGTGTCCATGATTGAGTCTTTGGATGAAGAGATGGAGATAAAACTGTCCAGTTTGAGTGTTTCGTGCAGCTAGCTGCAGGGAACTGAAAAGAGGAGCGACCCAGGGATGTGTGTGCTTTGGGGACCTTTAACAGAATGTGACTGACCTAAGACGGTTTTATAAATAAGCATAGCATCAACCAGTGGGTCTTGCGACGGGTATACAGAGGTGACCAGTTTACAGAGGAGTATAGAGTGCAGTGATGTGTCCTATGAGGAGCATTGGTGGCAAATCTGATGGCCGAATGGTAAAGAACATCTAGCCGCTCGAGAGCACCCTTACCTGCCGATCTATAAATTACGTCTCCATAATCTAGCATGGGTAGGATGGTCATCTGAATCAGGGTTAGTTTGGCAGCTGGGGTGAAAGAGGAGCGATTACGATAGAGGAAACCAAGTCTAGATTTAACCTTAGCCTGCAGCTTTGATATGTGCTGAGAGAAGGACCGTCTAGCCATACTCCCAAGTACTTGTATGAGGTGACTACCTCAAGCTCTAAACCCTCAGAGGTAGTAATCACACCGGACATTCTTCTTACCAACCCACATTACCTTTGTTTTGGAGGTATTCAGAACAAGGTTAAGGGCAGAGAAAGCTTGTTGGACACTAAGAAAGCTTTGTGTCGGATGCAGTGGATTGAGACGCAGCCCATGAAAAAAAAAAAAAAAAAACACTATCTCTATCTTAAAGAGATGGATTTTGATGGGGAATTTTTGTATTATGCAAAGAACATTTTCACAGGGACACGGACATCGACTCTAGGGGGTTAAAGAGTATATGCATTGATTTTAATCTGACTCAAGTGATCCTAAATGTGAAAAACCCTGTTAACTCCTCATTGATTTATACAATTCTTACTAATAACATCCATAAATATATGTCTAGTGGAGTATTTGCATATGATCTCAGTGGTCATTGTCCCATTGTATGTATTAGAGATACCAAACGGCAAAATACTAATCCTCGTTTAATTAAAGAAGATGCATTTTAAAACGTTTTCTCAAGGGATTTTTTTCATGACATGTTCTTACTCTGATTTAGCCACTGACCACGTTAACATTCACACCCATATCCCGTTTATTATTCGTGATACTCAAGTATTCTGTTTTTTGAGTTGACGCATATAAACATCATATCCCGTTTACAATAACCTGAAAAAGCTTCCATCCCTGTTATGAGAAACCCAGATAAAATGCCTGGCATACGCTGATCTAAGACGGGATACTGTGGCATGTAAACATCTTATTCTGTTTACTGTAGTTATGTTCTGCGCAGGCTGTTTCACATATCATGGGTGTTGTGTGATGCTGTTTTCATCTGATTTTCAAACAAATCACTTCAAAAAAAAGTAGGTTACCTTCGCAGTTAGATCCACCATAATAATTCCCTAATAATTTAGCCTATCATAATTAATTTACTATAATTTACTACTGGCTACTTTCACCCCTAATTTAGACACGTTTCTGCTTATAATTTCCGACATTTGGTAGGCCATATTATAATTTCCGACATTTGGTAGGCCATATTATAATTTCCGACATTTGGTAGGCCATATTATAATTTCCGACATTTGGTAGGCCATATTATAATTTCTGACATTTGGTAGGCCATATTATAATTTCTGACATTTGGTAGGCCATATTATAATTTCCGACATTTGGTAGGCCATATTATAATTTCTGACATTTGGTAGGCCATATTATAATTTCTGACATTTGGTAGGCCATATTATAATTTCCGATATTTGGTAGGCCATATTATAATTTCCGATATTTGGTAGGCCATATTATAATTTCTGACATTTGGTAGGCCATATTATAATTTCCGATATTTGGTAGGCCATATTATAATTTCCGATATTTGGTAGGCCATATTATAATTTCCGATATTTGGTAGGCCATATTATAATTTCCGATATTTGGTAGGCCATATTATAATTTCTGATATTTGGTAGGCCATATTATAATTTCCGATATTTGGTAGGCCATATTATAATTTCCGATATTTGGTAGGCCATATTATAATTTCTGACATTTGGTAGGCCATATTATAATTTCCGATATTTGGTAGGCCATGTTATAATTTCTGACATTTGGTAGGCCATTTGTTTGTCAACTATAGTTAGATACATGCAGCTTCTCTTCTGTCATAACTTGTTGCCCCAGAAGACTAAATAAACTAGTGCTCAGCAGCATAATGTCTTACATTGATAGAATGAATGCATTAGTAATCTAGTCAACACCGGTAAAGTTGTCTGTTTTGTTTAGGGACCGGGGAGGAAACGCAATAACTCCAAAACAGAGGAAAGATTGGTCCTGTGCAAAATGTCCAAAATGTCATCCGTTTCACCAGTTTTAAGGAAATGATAAGCTGAGAAAACAATGAAACACTTCAGTTACTATTCCATTTAAACCATATACTTAAATGAGAATATTCTGTTTAATCAAGGTTAAGTGGTAATATTAGCCATAGTGAGGAAAACAGACTCTGTAGCGGACTGCCAATCTTTCAGACAACTGAGAAACAGATTTACTATCTCGATTTAAGAAAGTTAAATCAAGCTACTTTTTAAGCTCTGACTCTGCTGGTGATCCTTGTAAATGTTGGAAAACAGTAAATGCACTGAAGCCTACAAATTCCTCTTCTTCCCTGCCTATGCAAGTTCTGTCTGACTGACATCATAACAGGAGAATAAGGAGGATAAGGGATGCTTTTAATCATCATTTTATCTCGGCAGGCTTTTTATTTGAGAGAAACGGTGGTTTAATCGACCCTGGTCAGTCAATCGACTGCTCTTCCCTCTGCCAGCCTATAGCTGACTCGATGGTTAACCTGTCAATGTAAAAATTTGTTTTAGTCATTTAGCAGACGCTCTTATCCAGAGCCAGTATGAAAATGAGTGCATGCATTTTCATACTGGCCCCCCGTGGGAAACGAACCCACAACCCTGGCGTTGCAAACGCCATGCTCTACCAACTGAGCTACAGGGGACTATTTCTAGTGAATCTTTGTTTTTATTTCAACAATTTACTCCCTGTGATGTGCTAGATGCTCACTGGGGCTGATATGCTTCATCCATTTTTGCTGCAGTTCTCTAACCCCCTGATTGCTGAATCATTAACCCATATTTTTAACCTGACGATTATATCTGGTACCTAAGGTTTGGAAAGCGGCCCATGTACTCCCCCTTCACCAAGGTGATGACCCTTATGACCTAAATAATTTCTAGCCTAGCTAAAATATTAGAATCCTTGATTAATTTCTTATCTTTGAAATCTATTCTAAATGTACAGTACCAGTCAAAAGTTTGGACACAACTACTCATTCCTGGGTTTTTCTTTATTTTTACTATTTTCTATATTGTAGAATAATAGTGAAGACATCAAAACTATGAAATAACACATATGGAATCATGTAGTAACCAAAAAGTGTTAAACAAATCCAAATATATTTTATATTTGAGATTCTTCAAAGTAGCCACCCTTTGCCTTGATAACAGCTTTGCACACTGTTGGCATTCTCTCAACCAGCTTCATGAGGTAGTCACCTGGAATGCATTTCAATTAACAGGTGTGCCTTGTAAAAAGTTAATTTGTGGAATTTATTTCCTTCTTAATGCGTTTGAGCCAATCAGTTGTGTTGTGACAAGGTAGGGGGGTATACAGAATATAGCCATATTTGGTAAAAGACGAAGTCCATATTATGGCAAGAACAGCTCAAATAAGTAAAGAGAAACGACAGTCCATCATTACTTTAAGACATGAAGGTCAGTCAATCTGGAAAATGTCAAGAAATTTGAAAAGTTTGTTCAAGTGCAGTCGCAAAAACCATCAAGCGCTATGATGAAACTGGCTCTCATGAGGACCGCCACAGGAAAGGAAGACCCAGAGTTACCAGCCTCAGAAATTGCCCAAATAAATGCTTCACAGAGTTCAAGTAACAGACACATCTCAACATCAACTGTTCAGAGGAGACTGTGTGAATCAGGCCTTCATGGTCGAATTGCTGCAAAGAAACCACTACTAAAGGACACCATAAGAAGAAGAGACTTGCTTGGGCCAAGAAACACGAGCAATGGACATTAGACCGGTGGAAATCTGTCCATTAGTCTGATGAGTCCAAATGTGAGATTTTTGGTTCCAACCGCTGTGTCTTTGTGAGACGCAGAGTAGGTGAACAGATGATCTCCGCATGTGTGGTTCCCACTGTGAAGCATGGAGAAGGAGGTGTGATGGTGTGGGGGTGCTTTGCTGGTGACACTGTCTGTGATTTACTTAAGGCACACTTAACCAGCATGGCTACCACAGCATTCTGCAGCGATACGCCATCCCATCTGGTTTGCGCTTAGTGGGACTATAATTTGTTTTTCAACAGGACAATGACCCAAAACACCTCCAGGCTGTGTAAGGGCTATTTGACCAAGAAGGAGAGTGATGGAGTGCTGCATCAGATTACCTGGCCTCCACAATCACCCGACCTCAACCCAATTGAGATGGTTTGGGATGAGTTGGACCGCAGAGTGAAGGAAAAGCAGCCAACAAGTGCTCAGCATATGTGGGAACTCCTTCAATACTGTTGGAAAAGCATTCCTCATGAAGCTGGTTGAGAGAATGCCAAGACTGTGCAAAGCTGTCATCAAGCCAAAAGGTGGCTCACTTTGAAGAATCTAAAATATAAAATATATTTTGTTTTGTTTATCACTTTTTTTGGTTACTACATGATTCCATATGTGTTATTTAATAGTTTTGATGTCTTCACTATTATTCTACAATGTAGAAAATAGCAAAAATAAAGAAAAACCCTTGAATGTGTAGGTGTGTCCAGACTTTTGACTGGTACTGTACATCATTCGGGTTTAAGACTTTTAGCATTACCTCTGCTGCATCCCTAGTTATAAATGATGTGGTTAACTGTATGGATAAAAGGCAACATTGTGCTGCCCTCTAAAATGTGCCGTTTTGCCACAACACAATGCCACAGGAATGTCCACCAGAGCTGTTGCCAGATAATTGAATGTTGTTTTAGAAAATTTGGCAGTACGTCCATCCGGCCTCACAATCGCAGACCACGTGTATGGCGTTGTGTGGGAGAGCGGTTTGCTGATGTCAACGTTGTGAACGGAGTGCCCCATGGTGGCAGTGGGGTTATGGTACGGGCAGGCATAAGCTACGGACAACAAACACAATGGCATTTTATCGACTGCAATTTGAATGCACATAGATACCGTGACGAGATCCTGAGGCCCATTGTTGAGCCATTCATCTGCCGCCATCACCTCCATGTTTCAGCACGATAATAAAGGGCCTCATGTCGCAAGGATCTGTACACAATTCCTTGAAGCTGAAAATGTCCCAGTTCTTCCATGGCCTGCATACTCATTGAGCATGTTTGGGATGTTCTGGATCGACGTGTATGACAGCGTGTAATGGTTGGAAACCACACGTTTGACTCAGTTCCATTTATTCCATTCCAGCCATTACAATGAGCCCGTCCTCCTATAGCTCCTCCCACCAGCCTCCACTGGTCACAGAGTTTGCCCCACGAGAGCGCACATGCACAGTTGTTACCGATCTCCGCTGTTGTTGCAGTCGGACACATAAAATAATCGCAATCGTTTTAGGTGGGAAAGTACACATTCCCTGACTCAAAACCGATAGCAATTTTGATAAAAATAGCTGATTTTGGCTGTACGCTTTCAATAAATAAAATAATCTGTCCACAATTCGCAGATTACACAATTGCTCTTTGACTGACAACAGAGCAGAGTTAGCAGTACAGAAAGACACGTCACGGGTCACTTGACCCTTTTAGCAGCTTTCCAGTTCTAGACTGCAGGGAGAGAGAGGGGGAGAAGGCAAACTCCACCTAACTAGTTTCAATGTATGGAATCACTTGGGAAATTGGGGATTTTAGGTCAACTTCCACTTTAACCTCATACATTCTGATAGGTGCTGTAATTTAATTGGGGAGATGCCTTTGTGTTAATTGGTGTTTTATCACACCTGAAATCTAAATAATCAATGTATTTTTATTTTTTTACTTTTCTGATTCTAATCCCAAATCTGTTCATATATTCCCACAGGCGAGAGCTCCAACTCCGGCTCACTCAGCGAGCCCAGTTCCACATCACCAGGAAACCAAGAACAACACAGAGAGAGGAACTCAAGACGGAAACATCACCATTGCATGGACTGCTTCACTAGTTTCTATGAGCCAGAGGAGTTGAGAAGGCACACTTGTAAGGCGTGCAGCCATGGTGTGACTTGTCCTCCCAAACGGAAAAAGACTTCCAGCTCCTTCTCACCAATCCTCCCACCAATCCTCCCACCAATCCTCCCACAATTAGCTTTCATCATCGTGTCAGCTAATGGGGATCCTAGTAAACATAAAGATACATGTGATGAGAGCTTGAACCAGGCCAGAAACCCAACAGCAATCAGTAACCATGTGGACTTTCTCCTTGCTAACCGTTACACTTTGTCGCAGAAGGAGAAACTCCAGATAAAGCGTCTCGGTCCCCACCAGCCACCCGATGTAGAAATAACAGCACTTCCCAAACACCGGAGAAAGGGAAAGGACACGAACCGTGCGTTCAACCCCTCGTGGTTCGATAAGAAACCGTGGCTGACGTCCAGCGTCTCCAAAAAAGCGCTTTACTGCTTCCCTTGCCTTTTATTCGGCAAGGAGGGCGCTTGGTCAACGGTGGGTTTCAAGGACCTGAAGCACCTCTCCGAAAGGATTTTCAAACACGAGAGTTGTAGTGCTCATCTGGAAAGCAGCATGAAACTGGGACTTCTAGGGAAGACTAACACCGCTGGTCAGCTGGTCAGCGTAAACCCAAGCTCCATGGAGATACACAACAGGCAGACAGAGGACAACAGGTACGTGCTGGGTAGAATGATCAAATGCTACACACTGTGTGGGAGACACATGGCTGCGACGTGGCGGAGCGGCCGGGTTGAGTCGGACTCCCTGAACACATCCATGTTTAAGTGCATCTTTGAGACGATGTGCGAGGGAGACTCGAGGCTCCAGAGGCATTACGACGCTCACGGCTTCTTTAAGCACCCAAGAGGTTATGTACAAAACACACTGTTTAACTGTATGCACGATGTGTACAGAGAGGCGATTGCCAAGGAGGTGTGGGCTTCTAGCTTCGTAGCGGTGCAGGTGGACGGCACGCCGTGGACAGGGGAGGTCTCCTCCAGGTTGACCTTACCCCTAGGTACAGATCTAGGATCAGCGTCCCCTCCCCCAATCCCGACCTTAACCATTAGTGGGGAAAATGCCAAACTGGCCGAAGATCAGCGTCTAGGGGCAACAAACTACTCCTGTACGCCACGACGGGTCTCTGTCGTGCTACGGTACATGCTTCCAGACAATACCGTCACCGAGAGGTTTTGGGAGTTTGTGGACCTGAAGGATAGAACGGCCGCCGGTCTCACCGACGCAGTCAAGGACTCGCTGGAGCCACTGAAACTGGAGCACAAGCTGATTGCTCAGACGTACGACGGGGTCGCGGCGGCAGCAGTGGACGGGGCTGACGTGCGCGACTTGGAAACTCACCTGAAACACACCTATCCCAATGCTAACTTTGTGCACTGCTACGCTCACCCGCTCCGTGTCACACTCCAGCAGATCTGCTCGGCGACAGCGACCCAACTCAAAGTGTTTTTTGCGGATTTGTCTTCGTTCGAGACCTTCTTCAAGGATTGCCCTAAGAGAGCTATGGCCGCAGGGTGGAATTGTGAGCGGGAAACGGTCAGTGTGGTTTGGGAGAATCGCGTTGCTCTTCAGAAGTGTGTGGAGGATATTAGAACACAGCCGGTGTGGGACCAGGACTCTATCAGAGAGGCTTACGGCCTGTCAGCCAAACTCAGGGACACCACGTTCCTACGACTGCTGGAATTATTCTATCTGGTCATGCAAGAGGTGGATGTTCTCACTGTCAACATACACAAAAGGGACATTGTCGCGGCGGACATCGAACAGGCAGTCGATCGTTTCAAGAAGTACGTTCAAGACCAACAGGGGAGAGCTGAGGCCCTGGCCACAGCACACGTAGTAGGCCCCGCCTCTGACAACGACAAGAGAGAGACAAAGACGACTGCAGCGGTCATGAGGAAGGCATGTGACATCGTCATCACACATGTGCGTCACAGGTTTTCTCAAAGTAGTGACCATTTAATCGCAGCCAAACTGGTGAATCCCACGCTCTTCTCTAAGTTCGTCGGTTTAGATTGTTTCCCGTGCTCAGCCCTACAGTGTGCTGCCAAGCTATGGCCGGTGGGTAACACTGGGAAGCTGAAAAGTGAATTGACCTCCCTGTACCGACACACGGAGCTCCACAGTGGTACAACAGCGCTGTCTTTATTGAAAACAATCAGCGAGCACAACCTCCAGGATGTTTTGTCAGAGACGGTCTCTCTTCTCAAAATCGTCATCACCACTCCCATGCAGACCTCCGAGTCTGATAGAAGGTTCCCCACTCTGAAAAGAATCCAGGCGTTGCCGTGTTCTCGGAACGCCTCAGGATCCGCGGTCGCTTGGCAACAGAACAACGGCAGACTGAATGCACTGTCCGTGCTCTCTGTTGAGAAGGACTTCATTCAAGGACTTGGGTCAGACTTTCACGACAAGGTCGTCGATAGGTTTGTCCAAAATGAAACCTGCCCTGGAGCCTTCCTGTTTAAATGAGCAGTACTGCATCTGAGAAGGCTGGGGCTGTGTCCCAAATGTAAAACCGTAGCATATTCTATATAGGCCTTGAGCTGAATACTTGGGCTGAGTGTCCCAAATGGCACCCTATTCCCTCTGTAGGGCACTACTTTAGACCTTGAGCCCTATGGAGTATTCTATTGAATACAAAGTAAGTCCATAGACTCAGTATGAAAGAATTCAGTTATAAATATTTATAAAGTTAACACAATACAGTTATAAAGTCCATAGAATCAGTATGACAGAATTCAGGAGTGAATATTTTTTATACATAATTCAACTCCGTAGAAGGGCTGGTTTGTATTGTCATTAGAGGTCTTCACGGGTCCAAAAAGTTGGACCCCGTACCCGAGGACAACGAGTCTGGGTCTAGACCGCTCCGAGTGACCAAACAATAATGTTTATCAGCCAAGTTGCTCTTCTGGGTAACTAATAGGTCTTTATGGATTTTTGTTCAGTGTATGTTGGCTAGGCCTTCTATAAATCAATCGTTTCACCTTATTAGCGTAAAATAAATATGCTATAGGCTATGCAGAGCCGTGGTCGGGTCCATTCTGGTCTATCAGCTGTAGTTACATAGACCTGAGATCCAATGACAATCAAATAGGACACACAACCTATATTGGGTCCACCCGGACAGTGAAGACCGCTAACTGACATCCAAAGTTAACAATATGAGTGTATTGTTATGTCATGATCTGCTTGTAAACTGTGAAAATATTGTCAACTATCCTTCAACAGAATTGTAAATACAAACATTTCAAACTGTGTAACGCCTTTTCATTGAAAGTGTATTATGTTGGTAGATTGTCTTTATCGATGACAAGTCAGTATAGTAGCATGGTGATAAATGATAAGGATAACAGATGTTATACACTGCACTGTTGGAATAATATAACATCACACTGCAGATAGAAATAGACTGTAATGACAGCTGTCTTGTGTTGGTTGAAAAATCTACACTGAACAAAAGTATAAACGCAACATGTAAAGTTTGGTCCCATGTTTCATGAGCTGAAATAAAAGATCCCAGAAATGTTCCAATACGCACAAAAAGCTTATTTCTCTAAAATGTTGTGCACAAATTTGTTTACATCCCTGTTAGTGAGCATTTCTCCTTTGCCAAGATAATCCATCCACCTGACAGGTGTGTCATATCAATAAGCTGATGTGGTCCTCTGTAGCTCAATTGGTAGTGCATGGCGCTTGTAACACCAGGGTAGTGGGTTCGATCCCCGGGACCACACATACGTAAAAATGTATGCACACATGACTAAGTCGCTTTGGATAAAAGCGTCTGCTAAATGGCATATTATATTATATTATATTAAACAGCATGATCATTACACAGGTGCAGCTTGTGCTGGGGACAATAAAAGGCCAGTCTAAAATGTGTCATTTTGTCACACAACACAATGCCACAGATGTCTAAAATGTTGAGGGATCGTGCAATTGGCATGCTGACAGCAGGAATGTCCACCAGAGCTGTTGCCAGAGAATTAAATGTTAATTTCTCTACCAATGTCATTTTTGAGAATTTGGCAGTATGTCCAACCGGCCTCATAACCGCAGACCACGTGTATGGCATTGGGTGGGCGAGCGGTTTGCTGATGTCAACGTTGTGAACAGAGTGCCCCATGGTGACGGTGGGGTTATAGTATGGGCAGGCATAAGCTACAGACAACGATCACAATTGCATTTTATCGATGGCAATTTGAATGCTCAGAGATACCGTGATGAGATCCTGAGGCCCATTTATTTTAAGGTATCTGTGACCAACAGATGCATATCTGTATTCCCAGTCATGTGAAATCCATCGATTAGGGCCTAATGAGTATATTTTAATTGACTGATTTCCTCATAAGAACTGTAACTCAGTAAAATCGTTGAAGTTGTTGCATGTTGCGTTTATATTTTTGTTCAGTATATTTGCATTTGTTTTGCCTGACTTCTTTCCGGTGAGCGGTGGTAGCAGAGCGATCTGACTCTGAGCTCGGAGAGAAGTGAAGGAGAGGCTGAAAGCTGTGGCTAGCGATCAATCGTTGATAAACAAACAATCAAACTTTACTCGGTGTGGCGGCGGTTCGGCCAGTATGGAGCATAGTGGTACAAATAAAGGAGGGAGTAGGAAAGAGAAGCCAGTATGGAGCATAGTGGTACAAATAAAGGAGGGAGTAGGAAAGAGAAGCCAGTATGGAGCATAGTGGTACAAATAAAGGAGGGAGCAAGAAAGAGAAGCCAGTATGGAGCATAGTGGTACAAATAAAGGAGGGAGCAAGAAAGAGAAGCCAGTATGGAGCATAGTGGTACAAATAAAGGAGGGAGTAGGAAAAAGAGAGCGGGAGAGAGAGGGAGGGGGGGTTTGAAGGGGAGAGAGAGAGAGGGGGGAGGGGTTTGAAGGGGAGAGAGAGAGAGAGAGAGAGAGAGAGAGAGAGAGAGAGAGAGAGAGAGAGAGAGAGAGAGAGAGAGAGGGAGGATGGGTTTGAAGGGGAGAGAGGGAGGAGGGGACTGATGAGGCACTGGATAAGGTATTGATGTTGTACAACAGAGTGTGGGCAGTAGTGGTACCAATCCGGAAGCCAGGGAAGGACCCAACGAGGCCAACAAGCTATCAGCCAACAGCTTTAATATCACATGTATGTAAGATTATGGAACGTATGATTACGGAGAGGGTAACTTACTTCCTGTAGAGCAGGGGGCTAGTATCGCCACATCAGAGTGGATTCAGGAAGGGTAGGAGAACTATGGATCCAGTGCTCTGCTTAGAAGCAGAGGTCAGGAATGCTCAGGTGAACAAGGAGACCGTTGTAGCTGTCTTTTTTGATGTGGAGAAGGTGTATGATATGATGTGGAAGGAGGGGTTGTTAATCAAGCTTGATATTATGGGGGTAGGAGGAAGAACGTACAACTGAATAAAGGATTTCCTGTTTGGAAGGTCTATCCAGGTGAGGGTGGACAATGGTACACCACAGGGGAGTGTGATTAGTCCTCTGTTGTTCTCAATCATTATCAATGATGTTACTCTCAGGTACAGCCGGATATTGGGAGGTCGTTATTTGCAGATGATGGGGCCTTCTGGAAGAGGGGAAGAAATGTGCCATACATAGTCAGGAAGGTACAGGAAGCAATTGATGAGGTAGAGCAGTAGGCATTCATGTGGGGATTCAGGTTCTCTGTAGAGAAAACTCAGACAGTGTTCTTTACCAGGAGGAAGGTGGGAGATGAGGTATGGTTGAGGTTATACGGGAAAAACTTGGAGAGGGTGGGGGCCTTCAGGTTCCTTGGGGTATACTTTGACACTAGACTGACCTGGGCAGAACACATTGAGAGAGTGGTGGGAAAGTGTAAGATGGGGCTAAATGTAATGTGCTGTCTGACGGGGAAGGAGTGGGGGGCTGGGCGTTCCTCATTGAGGACCATGAATGTTGCATTGATCCGATCTGTAATAGACCATGGCAGTATAGCGTATGGTTCGGCAGCCCTCATTGGAAAAGCTAGATGTCATACAGGGGCAAGGACTGTAGTGGGGGGGGACGTCCCCAGTGGCTGCACTACAGGTGGAGATGGGCGATATGCCATTGCAGATTAGGAGACGGCAGCTGTCAATGAATTATTGGGTCAACCTACAGGGACATGGGGTGTCTCATCCTGCGAAAGGGATTTTGCAGGCATGCTGGGAACATGAGCGAAGACAGAATGCGAGCTTTGGGTGGGTGGGTAATACCCAGGCGAAGGTGATGGGACTGTATGGAAGGGAGTTTAGTCCAACGGTAGTTATTCCTGTAAATCCACCATGGCTACTCCCGCCTCCAGTAGTTGATCTAGAAGTGTTGGAGAGACTCCAGAAAGATAGGGAGGGTGTTGATCCAGCTGATTTCTTTAAGAGACATCTGGAAACTGTGTATCAGGATTTTGTGGTCATTTACACAGATGGTTCAAAAGATCCAAGGACAGGACGTACTGGGTCAGCATTTGTAGTGCAGGAATGTGGGGTGGAAGTCAGGAAACTTATTACAGATCATCTGGCTGTATATACGGCGGAGCTGATGGCCGTACTGTTGGCCTTGCAGTGGGTGGAGGAAGTCAAACAAGACAGAGTAGTTATTTGCTCTGATTCATGTGCAGTGTTAATGAGTCTCCAGTCCTTTAGCTCACGTAGCAGACAAGACCTGCTTTAGGAGGTGCTACAAACCCATGGCATGATTAAACAGATTGCTATTCAGATAAGATTTACTTGGGTCCCAGCCCATGTGGGGGTGGAGGGGAATGAGGCAGTAGATGTACTGGCTAAACAAGCACTTAGTAGTGGGGATGTTGACGTTGAAGTTTCAATGAGCAAGGCAGAGACAAAAAGACTGATATATACAGTGATGGTGCAGAGATGGCAGGAGCAGTGGAATAGAGATAATAAGGGAAGGCATTTATTTCAAGTACAGAGAAAAGTCGGGGAGGGCGGCAAGAAGGAACAGAAGAGAAGAGGCTATTTTTTTACAAGATTAAGGGTGAATAAGACATTAAATGTGATAGGAGAGCATCCATCAGGAAAGTGTGATTATTGTCAGGAAATAGAGAAAGTGGAGCATGTATTGCTACAGTGTTGGCAGTATCAGAGGGAGGCTGAGATCTAGTATAAGGAAGAAGAGGATACAGAAAATTAGTTTAAAGAGTATATTGAGTAGAACGTCATTAGATATAGTCTCAAATATTTTGTTATCTTTTTAAAGAGAAACGGGGTTGGCAGGTAGGATACACCCATGGGGCAGTGCACAATTGGCCCAGCGTCGTCCAGGGTAGGGGAGGGAATGGCCGGCAGGGATGTAGCTCAGTTGGTAGAGCATGGCGTTTGCAATGCCAGGGTTGTGTGTTCGATTCCCACGGGGGGCCAGTATGAAAAATAAAAAAAATAATGTATGCACTCACTCTGGATAAGAGCGTCTGCTAAATGACTAAAATGTAAATGTAAATGTAGGATTTAGTTTCTCCCTGTCTCTGGCCCACATTCCGGTACAGTAGGTGGCGGTAATGTACCATCACGTTGAATGCCAACCAACGATAAACCCCACCAAAGAAGACTTCTTTCCGTCAGAGGCCAGCAAAACATGCACAATGATAGGACTAACCTGATAGGACGCTCACGAACATTTACCGCAGCATTTTATAATCCAGACCAAATGCCCTCCGAAAGTGGATACATTTTTTCCGCTTGCTCTACGAGACCTCACCATTTCCCAAGTTCTTCTCAGCCAAACAATTAGCTACAGGAAATCACCTCAAGGTAACCAATTACTAATTTAAAAAATGTTAAATGTGTGCTTGTTACACGGTCTGTAAACTAACAAATTCCACGATAAAACGGCAGTGGATGCGGCGGCCTGGCTTTGTTGTTATCCCAGCTAACTAGCCGTTAGCGATAAGCCAGTTAGCCGTTAGCTAGCTACACATCTCCCGTCCAACACGTTTGTGTCGATAACTAGTTAGCTAACAAACTAACTTAATTTCAGGTTAACGGTTGAAGTGACTTTTACTTAATAGTTAGCCAGCTGTCGTCTAATTGTGTGCTAACCGCCAGCTCATTGTTTAGCCACAGATAGCTAAACGAAATATGTTTTATCTAGCTACTGTAGTTAGCTAAATTGGCTGGACTAGCCGTTGCTAAACCAGCTGGAGACCGGTTTATGCAAACAACTAATGCCTAACCCATTTTCCATAACGTTTTAAAGCAAATTAATGAATGTCGATATAACTTGTAGCAATTTAATAAGCAAAATGAGTGCTTCCATCCAAATAAACCGCTGTGAAGCAGGCAAGAATATCTAAATACTTCCGGGTCACGGATTCTTTGGAATCCTTAAGAATAAGATCCGTCGTTTATACTCATGCAATAAGGCCAGGGAGGTGTGGTATATATCCAATATACCACGGCTAAGGGCTGTTCTTAGGCCCGTGTAGCTCAGTTGGTAGAGCATGGCGTTTGCAACGCCAGGGTTGTGGGTTCGTTTCCCACGTGGGACCAGTATGAAAAAAAATGTATGCATTCACTAATTGTAAGTCACTCTGGATAAGAGTGTCTGCTAAATGACTAAAATATAATGTAAAAAATGTTCTTAAGCACGACGCAGAGTGCCTGGATATAGTGGTGGGCAGTGACTCCAAAATAATATATTCCGTGTCGACTCCCATTTTCTGGGTGTCGAGCTTTGATTCCACTAGGAATCGACTCCGAAGGAAACTATTTGCCGTAGTCAACTTCGAAAACACAAACTCTTGCATCTTTCACAGCAAAGAGCGAGGGGGGACAGCCAGGCGTAGGTAGGCCACCAGGCAGATAGTCAGAACCGTGCATCAGTAATCAAAAGATGAAGGCTATCGCAATGCTGTATTTCGCAATTACTTGGCATGCAAAGTCTCGCTCAAGTTCACTAAAGTAGGGGCTATCGATGAGTAGCCTGAGCTATTCTACAAGCAACAGACCGATGACCAAACACAGCGTTTTCCATAGTGAAGAGAAAGAGGAGAGTGGATCGCCGCAGACAGACAGAACCGCGTAACTCTAACTCTACATAGAGGGAAAATGTACTTTCTATGCCTGTGATATGTGGTTGTCCCACCTAGCTATCTTACGATGAATGCACTAACTGTAAGTCGCTCTGGATAAGAGCGTCTGCTAAATGACTAAAATGTATAATGTCTACAGTAGTTGCTGTGGTAACCAAACAAACAGACTTGCTAGTTTATCTAACCAAACCACCAGTCCTAGCTTGCTATTATGAAAATCGAATTCACCAATACTGTTTTCAATTCGACGTTTGCTTTCAAAAGCAGCTCAAACAAAACTTTACAAAAATTAACAATAGCAATTTTATTCTAAGAGTTAATATTATAAATCATATTAGTCGCCAATCAGCTTAAATCCACTAGTTTTTTCATATTGGACATAAATATTGCACCGTACATAATAGATTGTGTGTCCATAAAACCAGGGTCCAGCCTACTCACTAGAGTCTATAACATACAAAACAGATGAGTTTGAACCAAAAAGCTTGCGTGTCTAATTCGGGGGGAAAACTATTGGACTTCCGCTGATTGGCCACTCTTTAAAGGGCCACAAAATGGGTGTAAACGCTGTGTGTTTGGAAACTAGAGGTGCTCCTGAGTAGAATGGAACCCCCCCCCCCCCCCCCCTTACTGTGACACAACGTACAGGCAATTATGTACGGTGAAATATGCATGTCCAATATATAAAAAAAAAAAATACTGGACATCGTGCAATACCAATGGGCTAAATAACTGTGGGATTTAAATGTGTTTTCTAACGTTTATTATTTGTGCTGGCTTCTCAGAGGTCCAAATAATCATTCTTGCAGGCTCATGGGACGTTGCATGATGTTGTGAGGTTTAAGTTCTGGTATAAACGATCCAGTCGGACTCCATTAAAAGCTCATGTTAGATTTATTAAACCACGCTGGGTCATACAGCTGCAAAGATAATTTTAAAGAATTTCGGCACATATATTTATCCCCTCGGTCCATGCCCTCTTCCCAAACATTCTGTTTCAGAGAGAGGCCCCCTTTGTACTTTGCCCCTGGCCAAATACTATTGCACATAACACTTTTCCATCTAACCCATAAAACGTTAATCACTATTGCTACGCTACTTATATGATTCTAAACATACTAAAACGTGCTCAAGTCAATTAGCCAGTTTCCAACAATTTAAAGATATTTTTTTGCTTATGACGCAAGATAAAAGATTATTCGACTTTATTCAACTCGTCGGCTCATTTTCCAGCAATGGATGTCGATTTAACTTGTTTCCACTGCTTAATGAATTATAGTGTAAATAAATCCCTTCTGTGCATGTGCATAACTATAGATACATCCAACAGGAGAGTTTGAGTGATGAAAGTTGGACAGATGATTTGTATGTAAAGGCATCCGCATACTAGGTTCGGTTTGCTGCTAGCAGAACTCGGCTAGGCGACGCAAATGTCTGTGCCTCGCATGCGCCCTTGAAAATACATTTGCTTGATAAACTAGGAAAAAAACATCCATCTTTCCATGACAGACTGACCAGGTGAAAGCTATGATCCCTTATTGATGTAATCTGTTAAATCCTCTTCAATCAGTGTAGGTGAAGGGGAGGAGACGGGTTAAAGAAGGATTTTTAAGACTTCAGACAATTGAGTCATGGATTGTTTGTGTGCCATTCAGAGGGTGAATGGGCAAGACAAAATATTTAAGTGCCTTTGATATGGTATGGTAGTAGGTACCAGGTGCACCGGTTTGTGTCAAGAACTGAAACGCTGCTGGGTTTTTCACGCTCAACAGTTTCCTGTGTGTACCAAGAATGGTCCTCCACCCAAAGGACATCCAGTCAACTTGACACAACTGTGGGAAGCATCAGAGTCAACATGGGCCAACGAATAGAGGCTGTTCTGAGGTTAAAAGGTGTAACTCAATATTATGAATGTGTTCCTCAATTCCTCAAAATAGTCAGAATCAATCTAAGATAAATCAAGAAATCTGTTATTAATTTGGAAGTTTTTGCTGAGGAGGTAGGTTTTAGTCATGCAATATTACATCTAACTAAGATGTTTGGAGCAGTATTTCTCAAGTGAAAAAAATGTGATCAATCACCGACAAAGGGGCGTAGACTTCGGCTACCAAACTTGAGCTTGCCTCAAGAAAATGATTTGTGCGCTCGAACAGCTGGGGGAAAAAATGCTGCAGAACACCAAAACTCATAAAATACTGTATGCACAAATTGTTTTGACTGGGAAACATGCGGTAAGCTTAAGGGATAGTTGATTGGTCACGAGCATGGTCTCCGCTGACCCAGTCAATCAGTTAACAGAACCAAAACGTTCTAAGGAAGGTCCAATAAACCTTTTTATTCAGAAAAGGAGGGACTGTTAGTGAGTTCTGTGCGACGTGGAAGCAGTGTTGCCAATTTAGCCACTTTGTTGCTGTATTTAGAGTCCTGTTTTTTAAATAATGTTTTTATTTGAAATGAAATGCCGTCCAACTGGCGACCGAAGTCAGCTTGCAGGCGCCCGGCCCGCCACAAGGAGTCGCTAGAGAGCGATGGGACAAGGAAATCCCGGCCGGCCAAACCCGCCCCCTAACAACGCTGTGCGAATTGTGCGCCGCCTCATGGGTGTCACGGCCGGCTGTGACACCCCCGGGATCGAACACGGGTATGTAGTGACGCCTCAAGCACGGCTATGCAGTGCCTTAGACCGCTGCGTCATTTGGGAGGCTTTAGAGAGTTTTTAGACCCCTCACTATTGGTCTAGCGACAAATTCAGCTACTTTTCCGGCTGCCATTGGGGTGTTTTCTATGGTTTTGATAGCATTTTAGCGACTTTTCCCACTCAATTCTGCCGCAAAAGAGAGTGGGGGAAGCTGTCTGTGTAACAGAAGTCACAGCAACGGCACAAGGGGGGGGGGGGTGATAACGCTACGGCGGGGACTGCGGCAAGTTGGTGCTGTGACGTCAATGCGGCAATGGAAAACGTAATCTAGCGACAAATCAAGGAGCCAATAGTGATTCTCACTGAAAAATTGTTTGATTTAAATAATTAAGACCACAAATGACTAGAGGGAGTCCGACCAGCAATTTATTTGATTGTGACGGGCTGAGCTCAGACTTGCTGCGCTCTGTTTATTAAAAAAGACTGCAAGTGACAGAAATGGCTGTAATTATGTTGCAGCCTAAGCAACACGGACAGTGCGATAAACACTGATGTTCTGTGGTGGTCACTGACCACTGTCCGTGTTGCTTAAGCTGCAACATAATTACAGCCATTTCTGACTGAAAGGTTCTGTTACCGAAATCAGTCATTTGTTTAGGAAAAACATTCCCTATTCCCTTGCTCTCTTTATGTGACTTGTAAGCATTGCATGCATGTGACCAATAGGGCCTGACCTATAGCCTATCATAATCACATCAATAAATTGGTTATTACAAACTCCAAACACCATAACCGCAAAATGGATGCACAGGACGTTACGAACTCGAAATGGGGAAATGTTTACTGGTTGCTCAGGAGGCAAAGGGGAAGATGTGTGGAATAAATGTGACTAGTTGTGGAAAATACTAGAGATCAAGAAAAATAAGGTAAGGAGCAAGCGCTGCAATGCCTATTGTGTGTGCGCCAAACAGGTGCTGTATACAATAAAACATTTCAGACCGTTTAGAACAATGTAAACACCACTAAATACATTAGAAGCGTACCAGAGTCTGTTGTAAAACATTTTTTGGTCAAGCCTTTATTACATCATAGACTAAAAACGGTCACATTCATTCGTGAATGCAATTTCCGAAATGGAACGGTTTATTTATTGTTTAAGCTAATTATTCAAGGCTCGCTTTATTTTATTTTAAAACTAAAATGCTTGATTTGCATTTCTAATCATGAATGACTCGCATGCTGTGTGATGACGTGAACGAATTAATGATTACTTGACACAGTAGCCTATAAAAGTATTGAAATATATGCCTAAGTAAGTTACGTTAAGACTAAACAGGATGCGCTCTTAGGCCTACCGCTCAATCAATGGTGGTTATACAAGGCTGCTTTCCTAAGCCTACTAATGATAATGACGTTACTTATTATAATAATGATCATGATAATAACAAGAAGGAGATCAAGAAAAATAGTTATTATTATTATTAAAAATATGATTTGTTTTTTTAAAGTTTTGAGTGACAAGTATTGGTCTTCACAAAGTTTGCTGCTGCAGTGTTATGATATATTTTTGTCAGATGTTACTATGGTATACTGAAGTATAATTACAAGCATTCCATAAGTGTCAAAGGCTTTTATTGACAATTACATTAAGTTTATGCAAAGAGTCAATATTTGCAGTGTTGACCCTTCTTTTTCAAGACCTCTGCAATCCGCCCTGGCATGCTGTCAATTAACTTCTGGGCCACATCCTGACTGATGGCAGCCCATTCTTGCATAATCAATGCTTGGAGTTTGTCAGAATTTGTGGGGTTTTGTTTGTCCACCCACCTCTTGAGGATTGACCACAAGTTCTCAATGGGATTAAGGTCTGGGGAGTTTCCTGGCCATGGACCCACATTTTCGATGTTTTGTTCCCCGAGCCACTTATTTATCACTTTTGCCTTATGGCAAGGTGCTCCATCATGCTGGAAAAGGCATTGGTCGTCACCAAACTGTTCTTGGATGGTTGGGAGAAGTTGCTCTCGGAGGATGTGTTGGTACCATTCTTTATTTTATGGCTGTGTTCTTAGGCAAAATTGTGAGTGAGCCCACTCCCTTGGCTGAGAAGCAACCACACACATGAATGGTCTCAGGATGCTTTACTGTTGGCATGACACAGGACTGATGGTAGCGCTCACCTTGTCTTCTCCGGACAAGGTGTTTTCCGGATGCCCCAAACAATCGGAAAGGGGATTCATCAGAGAAAATGACTTTACCCCAGTCCTCAGCAGTCCAATCCCTGTACCTTTTGCAGAATATTAGTCTGTCCCTGATGTTTTTCCTGGAGAGTAGTTGCTTCTTTGCTGCCCTTCTTGACACCAGGCCATCCTCCAAAAGTCTTTGCCTCACTGTGCGTGCAGATGCACTCACACCTGCCTGCTGCCATTCCTGAGCAAGCTCTGCACTGGTGGTGCCCCGATCCCGCAGCTGAATCAACTTTAGGAGACGGTCCTGGCGCTTGCTGGACTTTCTTGGGCGCCCTGACACCTTCTTCACAACAATTGAACCTCTCTCCTTGAAGTTCTTGATGATCCGATAAATGGTTGATTTAGGTGCAATCTTACTAGCAGCAATATCCTTGCCTGTGAAGGCCTTTTTGTGCAAAGCAATGATGACGGCACGTGTTTCCTTGCAGGTAACCATGGTTAATAGAGGAAGAACAATGATTTCAAGCACCACCCTCCTTTTAAAGCTTCCAGTCTGTTATTCTAACTCAATCAGCATGACAGAGTGATCTCCAGCCTTGTCCTCATCAACATTCTCACCTGTGTTAACGAGAGAATCACTGACATGATGGCAGATGGTCCTTTTGTGGCAGGGCTGAAATGCAGTGGAAATGTTTTTTGGGGAATAAGTTAATTTTCATGGCAAAGAGGGGACTTTGCAATTAATTGCAATTCATCTGATCACTCTTCATGACATTCTGTAGTATATGCAAATTGCCATAATCAAAACTGAGGCAGCAGACTTTGTGAAAATTAGAATTTGTGTCATTCTCAAACCTTTTGACCACGACTGTAGTTGGTGCTAACAGAATCAGTAGGCTATTAAACACTCCAAACAGGCAACAGAAGCAGGATCTGCCTTATTTCTGTAGATTGATTATTTATAAAGCCAGGCACATATAACAGTTAGGCCATTGATTACAGACCTACTTAAGTTAGGGTTTCCTCTCTCCTCACTATTCTTAGACAATAAGGCGAGGGCTGTTTTCTCACCTCCTCATTCTACTGCTGCCTCCGCCGCATTGTTCTCAACACCAATATGCTGGTTAACTTTGCTATTATTCACATAGCAACATGGTCTACATGGCAACATGGTCTACATCATAGGTCACTAAAAGGCGGACCGCGGTCCGGATCCGGACCCAGAAGCCGTCCCATACGGACCCGGACCAAAACAAAAGATTATGAATTAAAACCTGACGGGTTAGGTGTCACTCCCCTTCAGACCAGTACAAGAGGAGAGGATATCTACCTGGCCATTAAGGAGATGTTAACAAAAAGAGGAATAGAGCCAAAACAAGTGGTTTCAATAACCACAGATGGAGCCCCTTCTATGATAGGGAAAGAAAAAGGAGCTGTAGCAAGACTGAAAGGGGACAATCCTGAGCTTTTATCTTACCATTGCATCATTCATCAATCTGTCCTCTGTGCCTCCCTGTCAGATGAGCATGCTAAGGTGATGAATACAATGATGAAAATGATAAATTTTCTCAGGGCATCCTCTTCCTACCAGCATCGCATGCTTAGGGAATTCCTCAGAGAAGTTGATGCCAATGCTGATGATCTTTTGCTGCACAACAATGTGAGATGGCTCAGCAAAGGCAGGGTGCTAGAGCGCTTTTGGTCCATCAGGAGGGAATTAGCATCTTTTTTGGCAGAGCTAAGCAGTCAGAAGGCAACACAGTTTTCTCTCTTTTTAGAAAATGAGAAATGGATGGATAATGTGGCCTTTTTGGTTGACATCACGTCACATCTGAATGAACTGAATTTGAGGCTACAGGACAAGGACAATTCAATTTGTGAACTGATGACAGCTGTTCGCTCCTTTCAGAGGAAACTTGAAGTGTTCAAGGAAGACCTGCAGGGAGACTGTGTACACTTCCCAGCAGTGCAGGAACAGGTTCAGGGACAGAGAGATTTGTCTTCTTTTGTTGATTTTATTGATAAGCTGATTGTAAACTTCAGCAACCGTTTTGACAGCTTCAGCTTTGGAGAGCAGCTCACCATGTTCATTCAGAACCCATTTCTGATCACAGATGTCAGGGGGTTCTCAAAGGAAGTCACACAGCACTTTAAATGGGTAAATGCTGGGTCTCTCCAGATGCAATTGGTTGATCTCCAAGCAGATGTGGCCCTGAAAGAGCAGTTTGTAAGAACTGACCCTTCCACTTTCTGGTTCCAAATGGTCCCTGAGACTGCTTTCCCGGGTCTGAGGAAAGTAGCCCTATACATCTTGACCATGTTTGGCTCCACATACAACTGCGAGGCAGCTTTCTCCACAATGAACATAATTAAAACTAAATATCGTTCCAGGCTCACCAATGAGCACCTTCACATGTGTATGAGAATGGCCCTGACTCCATTCAAGCCCAGGTTTAAAATTCTGGCAAGACAGGCTAAAGCTCAATTCTCTCACTGAGCAAAAACATGGTGGAGTGGGATATGAGGGGAAGAAAGTGATACTCTAAAACTGTTCAATTGTTAAGATCTGTTGAGATTTATTATTTGTAAAATTGGTTGAGACTGTTGAGTCAAGATGTGAAACAGAAAAGGGGAAATTCAAACTTATATTATTTTTCTGAAGTTAAGCACTTTTTTTGAAAATGCACAATTTTCACATTTTATTTATTTTCTCTTATTTTGACATGCAGCCCTAGTTTTATTTAGTTAATTAATGAGAGCACATTGTACATATCTACAGTCATACATATATGTTCAGTAGGGCTGCCCCTATTAGTCGATTAGTCGACTAATCGGTCGTTTTGGTCTTAGTCGACTAAGATTTCTTTAGTCGATAAGTCATTTTTTATGCTTATTCATGCTTAATTACTCATTTCCAAGTAACTTATGAGAACATTTCTGGTGAACACGAGATTTAAAGTGGTGCTTTTGCAGGATTAATTTCGGAGAAACTCAGTTTTACAGATGGTTAATTAACTACATTTATATTGCGCTTTTCTAGTCTTGCACAGCTCTGTCGATTAAATCAACTAATCGATTAGTCGACAAACTCATATAAGTGTTAGTCGACTAAGAATTTCTTTAGTCGAGGACAACCCTAATGTTCAGTTCTATGTTTCGTGATAATAAATATTGTCAACAAGTTTTTGAATTGTACTGAATTAATTTGATTAGACGGTCAGTTATTGATTACATTCAGAACTACTAGGCTACTTAAATATATATACCACTAAATTGTTAGACATTATGATCTTCTGGACCTTTGCTTCAAAACATTTTCTCTAACTGGACCTTTTTTAAATTTTGTTGAATACCCCTGGTCTACATGGTAACATGGAAAAGGCGCCAATTCAATAGTGCACTGATGTGTTTCAGAACTGCGGATAGTGACCACTATGCAACGCAGGAGAAAGCAAATTTTTTATAATGCTTTTTTTTCACCATTGATCTTATGTAATATAACCATTTACAATTTCAGTAGCACATGTCTTAGATTGATGGGCTGTGCCATCCACACGGCCTCCACAATGGATTAGTCCACTCAGACAGGCGCAAATCAGACCGGTGTCTTGTACACCATGATATATACAGTGAGGGAAAAAGTATTTGATCCCCTGCTGATTTTGTACGTTTGTCCACTGACAAAGAAATGATCAGTCTATAATTTTAATGGTAGGTTTATTTGAACAGTGAGAGACAGAATAACAACAACAAAATCCAGAAAAAAGCATGTCAATGTTATAAATTAATTTGCATTTTAATGAGGGAAATAAGTATTTGACCCCCTCTCAATCAGAAAGATTTCTGGTTCTCAGGTGTCTTTTTATACAGGTAACGAGCTGAGATTAGGAGCACACTCTTAAAGGGAGTGCTCCTAATCTCAGCTTGTTACCTGTATAAAAGATACCTGTCCACAGAAGCAATCAATCAATCAGATTCCAAACTCTCCACCATGGCCAAGGCCAAAGAGCTCTCCAAGGATGTCAGGGACAAGATTGTAGACCTACACAAGGCTGGAATGGGCTACAAGACCATCTCCAAGCAGCTTGGTGAGAAGGTGACAACAGTTGGTGCGATTATTCGCAAATGGAAGAAAAACAAAAGAACTGTCAATCTCCCTCGGCCTGGGGCTCCATGCAAGATCTCACCTTGTGGAGTTGCAATGATCATGAGAACGGTGAGGAATCAGCCCAGAACTACACGGGAGGATCTTGTCAATGATCTCAAGGCAGCTGGGACCATAGTCACCAAGAAAACAATTGGTAACACACTATGCCTTGAAGGACTGAAATCCTGCAGCGCCTGCAAGGTCCCCCTGCTCAAGAAAGCACATATACATGCCCGTCTGAAGTTTGCCAATGAACATCTGAATGATTCAGAAGAGAACTGGGTGAAAGTGTTGTGGTAAGATGAGACCAAAATTGAGCTCTTTGGCATCAACTCAACTCGCCATGTTTGGAGGAGGAGGAATGCTGCCTATGACCCCAAGAACACCATCCCCACCGTCAAACATGGAGGTGGAAACATTATGCTTTGGGGGTGTTTTTCTGCTAATGGAACAGGACAACTTGGACGATGGACGGGGCCATGTACCGTCAAATATTGGGTGAGAACCTCCTTCCCTCAGCCAGGGCATTAAAAATGGGTCGTGGATGGGTATTCCAGCATGACAATGACCCAAAACACACGGCCAAGGCAACAAAGGAGTGGCTCAAGAAGAGCACATTAAGGTCCTGGAGTGGCCTAGCCAGTCTCCAGACCTTAATCCCATAGAAGATCTGTGGAGGGAGCTGAAGGTTCGAGTTGCCAAACGTCAGCCTCAACCTTAATGACTTGGAGAAGATCTGCAAAGAGGAGTGGGAGAAAATCCCTCCTGAGATGTGTGCAAACCTGGTGGCCAACTACAAGAAACGTCTGACCTCTGTGATTGCCAACAAGGGTTTTGCCACCAAGTACTAGGTCATGTTTTGCAGAGGGGTCAAATACTTATTTCCCTCATTAAAATGCAAATCAATTTATAACATTTTTGACGTGCGTTTTTCTGGATTTTTCTGGATTTTTTTGTTGTTATTCTGTCTCTCACTGTTCAAATAAACCTACCATTCAAATTATAGACTGATCATTTCTTTGTCAGTGGGCAAATGTACAAAATCAGCAGGGGATCAAATACTTTTTTCCCTCACTGTGTATATATATATATATATATAAGTATTCAGACCCTTGACTTTTTCAGCAAAAACCAAGCCATAAGGTTGAAGGAATTGTCCGTAGAGCTCCGAGACAGGATTGTGTCGAGGCACAGATCTGGGGAAGGTTACCAAAAAATGTCTGCAGTATTGAAGGTCCCCAAGAACACAGTGGCCTCCATCGTTCTTAAATGGAAGAAGTTTGGAACCACCAAGACTCTTCCTAGAGCTGGCCGCCCGGCCAAACTGAGCAATCAGGGGAGAAGGGCCTTGGTCAGGGAGGTGACCAAGAATCCGATGGTCACTCTGACAGAGCTCCAGAGTTCCTCTGTGGAGATGGGAAAACCTTCCAGAAGGACAACAATCTCTGCAGCACTTCACCAATCAGGCCTTTATGGTAGAGTGGCCAGATGGAAGCCACTCCTCAGTAAATGGCACATGACAGCCCGCTTGGAGTTTGCCAAAAGGCACCTAAAGGACTGTCAGACCATGAGAAACAAGATTCTCTGGTCTGATGAAACCAAGATTGAAATCTTTGGCCTGAATGCCAAGCGTCACTCAATGCACCAAGTGCACATGTCGATCAGGAGCTCCCAAGGGGCAGTCCCGTTAGTTCTCTTGTATACTGGTTACAGACCCGTTACATAGGCATGGTTCATTCGGTTGGTTCCTGCATGTGTCTGGCACCGTCTCCTATCTTACCTTATAGAACATATTCTGGGTGTTCTGCCAGATGGTCCTAAGGAGGAGGTCATGTCCCCCCCCATATCTTTACCAGGCACAGGCAGGAACCAAATATTTATTTATGACACTAACACAAGATGAACATTTTCAAGGTTGTCTCTAAACATGATAAAAAATGTCCGTCACAATCTATTTTAGAATAAGGCTGTAACGTAACAAAATGTGGAAAAAGTGAAGGGGTCTGTATTTGACAGTATACACATTCTGGTAACACTGGTGTTATTGTTTGGAGAATACAAGCTAACTAGTCATTTTCCATACATATCTGGATGAAGTTTGGTGTTTATTTTTAATAAACTTGCAAAAAATTCTAAAAACCTGTTTTCGCATTGTCATTATAGGGTATTGTGTGTAGATTAGAGATTATTTTTTCATCCACTTTAGAATAAGGCTGTAATGTAACAATGTGGAAAAAGTGAAGGGGTCTGAATACTCAAACTGTATTTTACACTTTCTGGTACAGGAACACTGGTGTTATTGTTTGGAGATATAACTAGTAATTTTGTACACATCTGGATGAAGTTTGATAATACGAAGTAAATAATGAAGGAACAGTAGAATTACATGATATGTTTACATTGTAAGATGTTAATTGATAGGCAATGCATTTGGTACAGAGTATGATTTATGATTTGACCAAGTGACCGCCTTTATTCTAACTGGTCATCAAAACAATGTGCAAGAAGTTGGGGTATTGTATGAGTAGCTAGCTATATTGCTATACAAGTATTGATCCACATTCTAGCTAGTGCCGATCACTGATACAGGCAATAGTTGCTTTCCTTTCCTCCCTACAAAAAGCTTTAAGGCCAACTGTTAAATTGGTTGTCTAGTAACCAGCTAGTGGGCATACTTGTAAACATTGCAGCTAGAAGTTGGTTAGCTAGCTAGCCTGGTAGCTAACAAGTTAGCTAAATGTCGAGTACAGTAGCTAGCTACTAACTACCTAACCTGTACTCTTAAACAGCTAAATGGTAGCTAGCTAGCATAATTACAGGTACTTAAATGCTTGAAACAACTTTGGAACCAATTATCCACAGTTGCTAATAATTACCGGTAGCTACCTGGCTAGCAAGCTAGCTTTATTTGGTCCAGGGAGTAGGTTAGCTAGCATCTAGCGTCACGGTAAAACTCCTGTATTACCGTTAAACTCTGTATTCATCCTTGATCATTAAATTCTGTTGCAAAAGAGGGAGGAGGAGAGTGGAGGGTCATCCTCCTTGTCATAGCTAGCTGTGCTCCGTAATGATTAGTGAAGCTACCCTGACTCTGGCTTTTTGGTTTGTTTACAATTCGCTGAGTCTGGAATGTGCCGGAGACAGTGTGGGCTGTGCACGTGGAGGAAGGTGGAAACGTGAACTTCCGATTTTTAATCAATATTTATAAGGAGCCATACCTCGGTGTTTGGAGGGTGAAACTAAACGTGCATTTCCGCACTACAACAGGAAATACTTTGAAATAGTGGCGGCAACTTCCTCTGGAGGGGTCCTTTTTAACTTGCAGATAAAACCACCTCTTCCGAGCAAATGTATCTAGTGCGCCTAAAGTCGGATTACTCCAGATATGTTGGTCATTACTGAGACGTGGTTAAGAGAGTGTTTTGAACACTGATGTTAACCTTTCTGGTTATAACCTTTTTCGGCAAGACAGATCTTCCAAAGGTGGTGGAGTGGTAATCTATACCAAGGAGCACCTTCAGTGCTCGGTTGTCCCCACCAAGTCTGTCCCCAAACAATTTGATTTGCTGGTTTTAAGCATTAAACTTTCAAATAGTTCTTTGTTGACTGTTGCTGGGTGTTATCGTCCTCCATCAGCACCGGCCTGTACCCTACCTGCCCTAAGCTCTCTCCTGGCCCCTTACACTAAGTCTGAATTTGTCCTGCTAGTTGACCTAAACTGGGACATGCTTAAACTACCTGACCAAATCCTAAAGCAATGGGACTCCCTAAATCTTTCTCAGATGATTACCAATCCCACAAGGTATGACTCCAAACACCCAGAAAATGCTACTCTCCTTGATGTTATCCTCACAAATAATCCTGATGGGTATCAGTCTGGTGTTTTCTGTAATGACCTTAGTGATCACTGTTTTACAGCCTGTGTTCGTAATGGCTGCTCAGTGACACGACCGGTCCTGATTTGTCATAGACTCTTGCTACAAAACTTTAATGAGCAAGCCTTCCTTCATGACCTGGCCTCTGTAAATTGGTATAGAATCAGCTTGATCCCCTCTGTTGAAGACGCTTGGACCTTATTTTTTTATTGTTAACCAACATGCCCCCATAAAGAAAATGATAATTTAAAACCGGTTCAGCCCCTTGTTCAACCGTGATCTGGCAGAGTTACTCCACCTCAAGAATTTCATTTGGCGAAAGGCTCGGCATACTCAGGCAGACTGGCTCTCGTTCAGGCAAATGAGAAATAACTCAGGTTATATGGAAGGCCAAAGTCAGGTACTTTAAGGAGCGGTTCTCTATCTGTGGGTCTAACCCCAAGAAGTTAAAGACCTGGAGAATAAACCCTCCTCCTCACAGCTGCCCATGTCCCTTAATGTTGATGATGTGGTTGTTACTGACAAAGAGCACATGGCTGAGCTCTTTAATCACCACTTCATAAAGTCAGGATTCCTATTTGACTCAGCCATACCTCCTTGCCCGTCCAACATTTCCTCATCTCTCAGCCCTTCTAATGTGACCTGATGCTCCTCCCTCTTTTCCCTCCCACCCCTTCTAATGTGACCTGATGCTCCTCCCTCTTTTCCCCTGCCCCTCCTACAAAGTTTCTCCCTGCAGGCAGTCACTGAGTCAGAGGTGCTGAAGGAGCTCCTTAAACTTGACCCCAAAAAAACATTTGGGTCAGATGGTTTAGACCCTTTCTTCTTTAAGGTTGCTGCCCCTATCATCGCCAAGCCCATCTCTGACCTTTTTAACCTCTCTCTCCTCTCTGGGGAGGTTCCCATTGTTTGGAAGGCAGCCACGGTGTGTCCTTTATTTAAAGGGGGAGATCAAGCTGATCCTAACTGTTATAGGCTAATTTCTATTTTTCCCTGTTTATCAAAAGTGTTGGAAAAAGTTGTCAATAATCAACTGACTGGCTTTCTTGATGTCTATAGTATTCTCTCTGGAATGCAATCTGGTTTCCGTTCAGGTTATTGATGTATCACTGCAACCTTAAAGGTTCTAAATGATGTCACAATTGCCCTTGATTCTGAGCAATGTTGTGCTGCTATTTTTATTGACTTGGCCAAAGCCTTTGATAAAGTAGACCATTCCATTCTTGTGGGCCGGCTAAGGAGTATTGGTGTCTCTGAGGGGTCTTTGGCCTGGTTTGCTAACTACCTCACTCAAAGAGTGCAGTGTATAAAGTCAGAACATCTGCTGTCTCAGCCACCGCCTGTCACCAAGGGAGTACCCCAAGGCTCGATCCTAGGCCCCACACTCTTCTCAATTTACATCAACAACATAGCTGAGGAAGTAGGAAGCTCTCTCATCCATTTATATGCAGATGATAGTCTTCTACTCAGCTGGCCCCTCCCCGGATTTTGTGTTAAACGCTCTACAACAAAGCTTTCTTAGTGTCCAACAAGCTTTCTCTGCCCTTAACCTTGTTCTGAACATCACCAAAACAACGGTCAATTTGTTTGGTAAGAAGAATGCCCCTCTCCCCACCGGTGTGATTACTACCTCCTGAAGGTTTAGAGCTTGAGGTAGTCACCTCATACAAGTACTTGGGAGTATGGCTAGACGGTCCTTCTCTCAGCACATATCAAAGCTACAGGCTAAGGTTAAATCTAGACTTGGTTTCCTCTATCGTAATCGCTCCTCTTTCACCCCAGCTGCCAAACTAACCCTGATTCAGATGACCATCCTACCCATGCTAGATTATGGAGATGTAATTTATAGATCGGCAGGTAAGGGTGCTCTCGAGCGGCTAGATGTTTTTTACCATTCGACCATCAGATTTGCCACCAATGCTCCTTATAGGACACATCACTGCACTCTATACTCCTCTGTAAACTGGTCATCTCTGTATACCCGTCACAAGACCCACTGGTTGATGCTTATTTATAAAACCCTCTTAGGCCTCACTCCCCCTATCTGAGATACCTACTGCAGCCCTCATCCTCCACATACAACATCCGTTCTGCCAGTCGCATTCTGTTAAAGGTTCCCAAAGCACACACATCCCTGGGTCGCTCTTCTTTTCAGTTCGCTGCAGCTAGCGACTGGAATGAGCTGCAAAAAAACACTCAAACTGGACAGTTTTATCTCCATCTCTTCATTCAAAGACTCAATCATGGACACGCTTACTGACAGTTGTGGCTCCTTCGCGTGATATATTGTTGTCTCTACCTTCTTGCCCTTTGTGCTGTTGTCTGTGCCCAGTAATGTTTGTACCATGTTTTGTGCTGCTGCCATGTTGTGTTGCTACCATGTTGTCATGCTGTGTTGCTACCATGTTGTCATGCTGTGTTGCTGCCATGCTGTGTTGTTGTCTTAGGTCTCTCTTTATGTTGTGGTGTTTCTATCATCATGTGTGTTTTTGTCCTATATTTTTATTTTGTTTTTAATCCCAGCCTTTTTGCCTTTTGGTAGGCCATCATTGTAAATAAGAATTTGTTCTTAACTGACTTGCCTAGTTAAATAAAGGTTTAATAAAATAAATAAAACATTTTAACTGGTTTACATTTATATTTTAGTCATTTAGCAGACGCTCTTATCCAGAGCGACTTACAGGAGCAATTAGGGTTAAGTGCTTTGCTCAAGGGCACATCGACAGATTTTTTCACCTAGTCAGCTCGAGGATTAGAACCAGCGACCTTTCGGTTACTGGCACAACGCTCTTAACCACTAAGCTACCTGCCGTTTTCCAGTGAACTTGTCACCTTTATTTTTTGATGTGCATCAATTCTAGCGATTCTATATTTTTATATTGCAAAAAGGGTTTCTGCTGGACGGGATGTGGTTAGCTAGCTTAGATACCCATTGTTGTCTTTTCTGGAGCTATACCACAATCTAGGTTTGTGAAAATCACCCTGAACTCTTTGGGTCTCCTCTTTTTAGATCTACCCAGCCTACCATGTCTGAACCGGGTTCTGGCTGTGGTGTTCCAGCCCAGAGGAGCTCACAGCGGGGTCCAGAGATGATGTCAGTGAAGCTGAGGGACTGCAGTCAAACAGTGGAACTCAATGTGATTGTCAAAGAGGAGGAGGAGGAGAGAGAGATCGATGAGGGGGAGGAGGGAAAGGAGGACAGGGACTCAGTTGATTCAGGTAAATTCAGGCTAACATCCTCTTTGGTTCAGAGGTAAACTACAAAGCAGGATCAATGAGCTACATTTACATTTACGTCATTTAGCAGACGCTCTTATCCAGAGCGACTTACATTATCTTTTTATTTTTCATACTGGCCCCCCGTGGGAATCGAACCCACAACCCTAGCGTTGCAAACGCCATGCTCTACATCCCTGCCGGCCATTCCCTCCCCTACCCTGGACGACGCTGGGCCAATTGTGCGCTAGCCAGCTAACTTTGATAAACAACCCAAATAACTAGATTTTCTGGTTCATTAAGAAATGTTAACTTAGAAATGTTTTTGGTTGTTGAGTCAATTAGTCAAGCTTACCTTTCTAAACAATAAAAAGTTATTTCAGAATATTTAGGGAAGTTAGCTGGCTAACTCATTGATTCTGCTTTGTAGTTTACCCCTCAGGCTTCTGTATGTGTAAGAGGGAAGGAGAGTGACAAGACAAAAATGGCTACCGACCATTGCGCAATGCATTGTAATTTGACAATGGCATTCTCTATGTGTGATGCAATGCAACACGCCCCTTGCAAAGTCTTTCTTTCAATACTTTGTTAATCCAAATGAATGTTGACTCCTGAATTATTAAGCTTAAAGCTTTTGTTCCTCTCGGTCTGTTTCTTACCCCTTATCTGTTCATATTCTTACAGAAGAGAGCCCCAACCCAGACAACGAGTCCAGTTCCACAGCATCAAGACTATCTGGACAGAATCATCAAAGAATACACACTAGAGAGAAACCTTTCCACTGCTCAGCATTTGGGAAGAGTTTCAGTGAGAAAGTAAACCTTAAGAGACATGAGACAGTGCATAGTGGAGAGAAGCCTTATTACTGCATCACATCTAGGAAGAGCTTCAATCATTCAGGAAGCCTTAAGGAACATCAGCGAATACATAAAGGGGAGAAATCTTACCACTGCTCTCTATGCGGGAAGAGTTTCAGTCGAGCAGGAGACATGAAGACTCATCAGAGGTCACATAGTGGAGAGAAGCCTGCCTGTATTTTCAATGTGATTGTCAAAGAGGAGGAGGATGAGAAGGAAATTGATGAGAATGAAAGGAGAGAAGTTGAGGAAACTAGTGGTGTGGTTGACCCAGATACCTCAAGACTACCTGGTCGTGGGAGTTACCCCTGTCCTCAATGTGGAAAGAGTTTCAGTTATTCAGGTAATCTAACAAATCATCAAAGAGTACACACTGGAGAGAAACCATTCCACAGCGCCACATGTGGGAAGAGTTTCAATCGTTCTGGAAGCCTTGAGAAACATCAAAGAGTACATACAGGGGAGAAGCCTTTTCACTGCTCTCAGTGTGGGGAGGGATTCACTCAGCTAAGAAGTCTTAAAAGTCATGAGAGGATATCCATTGGAGGGAAGCCTGCCTGTGGTTTCAATGTAATTGCCCAAGAAGAGGAGGGTGAGAGGGAAATCAATGTGGATGAAAAGCGAGAAGTTGAGGAAGAGGAGGACAATAGTGGTGCAGTTGACAGTGCATGTCAGAGCAAAAACCAAGCCACAAGGTCCAAGGAATTGTCCGTAGAGCTCCGAGACAGGATTGTGTCGAGGCACAGATCTGGGGAAGGGTACCAAAAAATTTCTGTAGCATTGAAGGTCCCCAAGAACACAGTGGCTTCCATCATTCTTAAATGGAAGAAGTTTGGAACCACCAAGACCCTTCCTAGAGCTGGCCGCCCAACCAAACTGAGCAATTGGGGGAGAAGGGCCTTGGTCAAGGAGGTGACCAAGAACCCGATGGTCACTCTGACAGAGCTCCAGAGTTCCTCTGTGGAGATGGGAAAACCTTCCAGAAGGACAACAATCTCAGCAGCACTCCACCAATCAGGCTTTTATGGTAGAGTGGCCAGACGGAAGCTACTTCTCAGTAAAAAGCACATGACAGCCCGCTTGGAGTTTGCTAAAAGGCACCTAAAGGACTCACAGACCATGATAAACAAGATTCTCTGGTCTGATGAAACCAAGATTGAACTCTTTGGCCTGAATGCCAAGCGTCATGTCTGGAAGAAATCTGGCACCATCCCTACGGTGAAGCATGATGGTGGCAGCATCATGCTGTGGGGATGTTTTTCAGCGGCAGGGACTGGGAAACTAGTCAGGATCGAGGGAGAGATGAATGGAGCAAAGTACAGAGAGATCCTTGATGAAAACCTGCTCCAGAGCGCTCAGGACCTCAGACTGGGGAGAAGGTTCACCTTCCAACAGGACAACGACCCTAAACACACAGCCAAGACAACGCAGGAGTGGCTTCGGGACAAGTCTCTGAATGTCCTTGAGTGGCCCAGCCAGAGCCCGGACTTGAACCCAATCGAACATCTCTGGAGAGACCTGAAAATAGCTGTGCAGCGACGCTCCCCATCCAACCTGGCAGAGCTTGAGAGGATCTGCAGAGAAGAATGGGAGAAACTCCCCAAATACAGGTGTGCCATGCTTGTAGAGTCATACCCAAGAAGACTCAAGGCAATAATTGCTGCCAAAGGTGCTTCAACAAAGTATTGAGTAAAGGGTCTGAATACTTATGCAATGTGATATTTCAGTTTTTTTTTATAAATGTGTAAACATTTCTAAACCTGTTTTTGCTTTGTCATTATGGGGGTATTGTGTGTAGATTGATGAGGGGGAAAAAACTATTTAATCCATTTTAGAATAAGGCTATAACGTAATAAAATGTGGAAAAAGTCAAGGGGTCTGAATACTTTCCCAATGCGCTGTATATGAACGCAGCTGCCACTTCATTAAAGCTGTTAGATGCAGTTTATCATATAGCACTGCTCTTTTATTACGGGTGACAGTTTTAGTACTCATCACTGCATTCTCTACCAGGAAGTTGGTTGGCCGTCTTTGACGTCACGTAGGTTGATACATTGCTATGTTTTCATTTAAAAAGCCCTTTTACAAAAACTCCCACAATTGTTACGTTATAGCCATCATTCCTAAACTTTAGACTTATGAGTTACCACACCAGGTCTCAGGGATGGTTAACTCTGGAAATTCCTTTGGTCTGTACTGAGTTAGGTAAATCAGCTTTTAGTTTTCTTGCAACTTACTTGTGGAACAATCTTCTAAATGTTCTTAAATGTTTTGGTGCCTCTATGGGCAATTCATAAAGCTGATTGAGGACCTTATTACTGATGGATGTGTTTATTTTTGCTTGCATTTTGTATTTATACTGACAAAAAAAAAAAATATATATATATATATACGCAACATGCAACAATTTTAAAAGATTTTACTGAGTTACAGTTCAAATGAGGAAATTAGTCAATTGAAATACATTCATTAGGCCCTAATCTATAGATTTCATATGACTGGGAACTGGAACAGGCTGTCGTACACGTCGATCCAGAACATCCCAAACATGCACAATGGGTGACATGTCTGGTGAGTATGCAGGCCATGGAAGAACAGACATTTTCAGCTTCCAAGAATTGTGTACAGCTCCTTGCGCTGTGCATTATCATGCTGAAACATGAGGTGATGGCGGCGGAAGAATGGCTCAACAATGGGCCCCAGGATCTCGTCACGGTATCTCTGCATTCAAATTGCCATCTATAAAATGCAATAGTGTTCGTTGTCCGTAGCACTCCGTTCACAACGTTGACATCAACAAACCGCTCGCCCACACGATACCATACGTGGTCTGCGGTTGTGAGGCTGGTTGGACGTACTGCCAAATTCTCTAAAACAATGTTGGAGGCTGCTTATGGTATATAAATTAACATTCACTTCCTGCAGTCAGCATACCAATTGCACGCTACCTCAAAATATGAGACATCTGTGACATTGTGTTGTGTGACAAAACTGCACATTTTAGAGTGGCCTTTTATTGTCCCCAGCACAAGTTGCACCTGTGTATTGATCATGCTGTTTAAACAGCTTCTTGATATGCCACACCTGCCAGGTGGATGGATTATCTTGGCAAAGGAGAAATGCTCACTAACAGGGATCAAAACAAATTTGTGCACAACATTTGAGAGAAATAAGCTTTTTGTGCATATGGAACATTTCTGGGGTCTTTTATTTCAGCTCATGAATCATGGGACCAACGGTTTTTACATGTTGCGTTTATACACTGCTCAAAAAAATAAAGGGAACACTTAAACAACACAATGTAACTCCAAGTCAATCACACTTCTGTGAAATCAAACTGTCCACTTAGGAAGCAACACTGATTGACAATAAATTTCACATGCTGTTGTGCAAATGGAATAGACAACAGGTATAAATTATAGGCAATTAGCAAGACACCCCCAATAAAGGACTGGTTCTGCAGGTGGTGACCACAGACCACTTCTCAGTTCCTATGCTTCCTGGCTGATGTTTTGGTCACTTTTGAATGCTGGCGGTGCTTTCACTCTAGTGGTAGCATGAGACGGAGTCTACAACCCACACAAGTGGCTCAGGTAGTGCAGCTCATCCAGGATGGCACATCAATGCGAGCTGTGGCAAGAAGGTTTGCTGTGTCTGTCAGCGTAGTGTCCAGAGCATGGAGGCGCTACCAGGAGACAACCCAGTACATCAGGAGACGTGGAGGAGGCCGTAGGAGGGCAACAACCCAGCAGCAGGACTGCTACCTCTGCCTTTGTGCAAGGAGGAGCAGGAGCAGTCGGTCAAAAACAGACTCCATGAGGGTAGTATGAGGGCCCGACGTCCACAGGTGGGGGTTGGCTTACAGCCCAACACCGTGCAGGACGTTTGGCATTTGCCAGAGAACACCAAGATTGGCAAATTCGCCACTGGCGCCCTGTGCTCTTCACAGATGAAAGCAGGTTCACACTGAGCATGTGACAGACGTGACAGAGTCTGGAGACGCCGTGGAGAACGTTCTGCTGCCTGCAACATCCTCCAGCATGACCGGTTTGGCGGTGGGTCAGTCATGGTATGGAGTGGCATTTCTTTGGGGGGCCGCACAGCCCTCCATGTGCTCGCCAGAGGTAGCCTGACTGCCATTAGGTGCCGAGATGAGATCCTCAGACCCCTTGTGAGACCATATGCTGGTGCGGTTGGCCCTGGGTTCCTCCTAATGCAAGACAATGCTAGACCTCATGTGGCTGGAGTGTGTCAGCAGTTCCTGCAAGAGGAAGGCATTGATGCTATGGACTGGCCCGCCCGTTCCCCAGACCTGAATCCAATTGAGCACATCTGGGACATCATGTCTCGCTCCATCCACCAACGCCACGTTGCACCACAGACTGTCCAGGAGTTGGCGGATGCTTTAGTCCAGGTCTGGGAGGAGATCCCTCAGGAGACCATCCGCCACTTCATCAGGAGCATGCCCAGGCGTTGTAGGGAGGTCATACAGGCACGTGGAGGCCACACACACTACTGAGCCTCATTTTGACTTGTTTTAAGGACATTACATCAATGTTGGATCAGCCTGTAGTGTGGTTTTCCACTTTAATTTTGAGGGTGACTCCAAATCCAGATCTCCATGGGTTGATACATTTGATTTCCATTGATAATTTTTGTGTGATTTTGTTGTCAGCACATTCAACTATGTAAAGAAAAAAGTATTTAATAAGATTATTTCATTCATTCAGATCTAGGATGTGTTATTTTAGTGTTCCCTTTATTTTTTTGAGCAGTGTATTTTTGTTCAGTGTATGGTGGCTAGGCCTTCTATAAATCAATCGTTTCACCTTATTAGCGTAAAATAAATATGCTATAGGCTATGCAGAGCCATGGTCGGGTCCATTCTGGTCTATCAGCTGTAGTTACATAGACCTGAGATCCAATGACAATCAAATAGGACACACCCTATATTGGGTCCACCCGGACCGTGAAGACCTCTGACATCCAAAGTTAACAATATGAGTGTATTGTTAGGTCATGATCTGCTTGTAAACTGTGAAAATATTGTCAACTATCCTTCAACAGAATTATAAATACAAACATTTCAAACTGTGTAACGCCTTTTCATTGAAAATGTATTATGTTGGTAGATTGTCTTTATCGATGACAAGTCAGTATAGTAGCATGGTGGTAAATGATAAGGATAACAGATGTTATACACTGCACTGTTGGAATAATATAACATCACACTGCAGATAGAAATAGACTGTAATGACAGTTGTTATGGTTGAAAAATCTATTTGCATTTGTTTTGCCTGACTTCTTTCTGTCAGAGATGCCAGCAAAACATGCACAATGATTACGCTGATACGACGCTCACGAACATTTCCTGCCGCATCTCATAATCCAGACCAAACGCACTCCGAAACTGAAGACATTTTTCCGCTTGCTCTACGAGATCTCACAATTTCCTCAAGTTCTTTTCAACCAAACAATTAGATACAGGAAATCAGTTTCAGGTAACCTATTGCTAATTTCTAACATTTTAAAATTATGCTTTTAGCACGGTCTGTAAGCCAACGCATTCCATGATGAAACGGTAGTGGTTGCCGCGGCCTGGCTTTGTTGTTATCCCAGCTAGCTAGCCGTTAGCAAGTTAGCTACACATCTCCCGTCCAATCCATTTGTGTAGTTAGCTAGCTAACATGCTAACTTCATTTCAGGGTCACGGTTTACGTGTGACTTTCATTTCATACTTAGCCAGCTGTAGTCTCGTCGTGAGTAAAATGACTGTAGCGAGGAATTAGCTAGCTAGCTAATCGGCTGCTCATTGTTTAGCCAACCCAAAAATATTTGGTTTAATTATCTAGGTAGCTAGCTAGCAAAATTAGCAGGATTAACCGTTGCTAAACTACCCGGCTAAACTAAACAGCTAATCCCTTGAACAAACCTACAGTGTCATTGCGCAAAATGTTTGCATCATCATCTGGATATGTGTGCAACAAAAGTTCAACCTTCAGCTACAATTTCTGCCAAACCGACCACGCATACACTTTTATCCACACCTTTGATAAATTCAATTAATGCACCACACAGAACCCAATGCCTCTGCAATGCTGAAAAGCAAACGCAGCGTTCCCTTGGAAATGACTGAATGTACTTCTGGTGTATAAAAATGCAATGATACTGGTGGTGTGATCAAGGCGTAACCCTTTTTCCATAACGTTTTCAAACAAATTAAGAAGGAATGTCGACATAAGAAGCAAAATTCGGGTTTCCATCAAAATAATACGGCTATGAAGCAGGCAAGAATAACTAAGTACTTCCGGTTCACGGATCTTCTTCTTCAATAAATCAATCAGATTTTATTTATTAAGCCCTTTTTACATCTTCAGATGTCACAAAGTGCTATACAGAAACCCAGCCTAAAACCCCAAACAGCAAGCAATGCAGATGTAGAAGCACTATGGTATAATGGCGTTAGCAACAATTCGATGTGGATTCCGCCACCTGCTGTGGGGATGGATAATAAGGATCCCAAAAAGGAAATAATGTGGGTATTATATATATATATATATATATATATATATATATATATATATATATATCATACAAACTATCAAAAAAGAAATTAACTGAACAAAATCAACCTGCTTTTATGTAAAAAACTAACTATTTCTAATCAGGTCCCTACACAGGCTCAGAAGACTCCTGTGAGGGCGGGACATTTCCTAGCGACAATAGTCCTTGCAGTGCTTCTACCGTGAAGTCTTGGAGCCCCAAAAACGTATTGGCTGCAGATATAATGATATCCAGCTTCTTGGACTTCTTAGACACTTTGTGCTGTACAATTAATCACTGTGGCTATAAATGCCACAAAATCCACCTTCTTCACAATGAGTGTATCCAGATAACGCAATTGACTTAAAATACTAGCAACTGGTTGCAATGCATCCACCTCCATATCTTCAACACTGTTGCCTCTTGCCCCTTCGACTCTCTTCACCGCCTCCACATAGGAGATCCGCTGTACAGCCCTGATCCTTGACACCTCGACCTCCTTGACCATAACAGGGCACTCAATGAAGTCCGGAGTATGATCCCGGATAGGCGTTTTCTCCTTCCTTCCATTTACCACACGGGTCAGGTGACGTGCACTGACCACTCCTGGGATTTTCTGACTAAGGTACTCGTCATCTATATCCAAAGAGACTCCAGCTATAACTCCTTTGGCAAGCGCCCTGCTCCAAAGATAAATACAGGTTACTTCTGAAGTAGGCAATTTTGCCAGATCCAGTGCACGCTTCTTCTGTTCTTCATCGACACAACACCTTGATTGAATCCACCTTTCCCACTGCTTTCTTCACAGTTCTCGGTATTAGAAATAGATTTCCCAAATGCATTATGGGACCGGTCCTTGTCTTCTACTACAACCTAGACTCATTTTGTTCCTTTCTTTGATTTCATTATTTTCCGTTCATTATCATTCTATTTTCATTATCACACACTTCGCTAGCCGCGCTTTCAGATCCAAGCACAGTCGCCATTTCTGTCTACTCGCTTCTTGGACCGCCGTGGTCGTCACGGATCTTTTGGAATCCTTTCAGAATAAGTGTCCCGTCATGTATGCCAAACATTAAGGATATACTGAGAAGATACATGTCTCTCCGCCCTAACAATGTGAGTGGTTGTCCACAAAGCGGCACGGTGGGCTGTCTAGCTCCCGCCTATCCTTTCTTTTGGATTGGTGGATACATCTCATTATTGTAATCCTTTTTTGAATATTCAATGAGGGTTGTTGACGTCAACCGCCTGTATTCAATGGAGAGAGATGCTATGCTACTAGCTTCATGCCATGAATATGCATAGCTATCTAAAATACAACTCCAATATAGTGTCCTACTTATATCAGTACACTCATAACGACTTAAGGAGGATTACCAAACTTCTATTCGATCAAATAAACCTTTGTGTAGCAAATAAGCCATTGCTTTTTTGTTGTTGACCAAATTCGAGACACTCTCATTGACCTCCATACAAAAACTCCTTGCTTGGTGGGCGAAACAACGGGGGAAAAACGCCCCCTGCTGGAGGGAGACATAAATGCAGCCAAGTTGGGCCTCTCTCTTCCTCTCTGTGTATACTTTCTAAATGAATAATTAGTGCGAAAATGTGCAGAATTATCTATATATTTTATACTTGTTATCATACAAATAATAATGAAATGTATTTCTATAAGATATTATGTGATTTATTTGTACATTTTTCCAAGCCTAAATGGTCAACAATGTTTTTTGTGTGTGTACTCCTATCATTTATTGGACCGTACACAATTATCTGGAGCACTTTAAGTTTCCAAATCCACTGAGGTTACACCCAGAGGAGTGTCGCTGCTCATTTCGCGGCCCTTAAAGAGTGGCAAATCAGCTTAAATCCACTTGTTTTTTCATATTGGACATAAATATTGCACCGTACATAATAGATTGTGTGTCCATAAAACCAGGGTCCAGCCTACTCACTAGACTCTATAACATACAAAACAGATGAGTTTGACCCAAAACATTTTGTGTCCAATATGAAAAAACTATTGGATTTAAGCTGATTGGCTACTCTTTAAGGGCCGCAAAATGAGCAGGGATGCTCCTCTGGGTGTAAACTCTGTGACAGTGTGAACGAATATTGACAGTGTGAACGGACAGTGACGGTGTGAACGGACAGTGACAGTGTGAACGGACAGTGACAGTGTGTAGTTGACAACGATAAGAAGTAGCCACAGATAGCAGATAACGTAGCTAACAGATAGCAGATAACGTAGCTAACAGATAGCAGATAACGTAGCTAACAGATAACAGATAACGTAGCTAACAGATAACAGATAACATAGCTAACGCAAATACAGCTATTCTGGAAATGAATGAGCTTGAACATATCGCTAGCTCAGACTATAGAAGCAGATTACTAACTCATTCTAGCTGAACATCATTAGTTTGATTACGGATACGAGAGAAGCGGGCTTGTGATTGTTTCACAGTGACTCTAAAATAAATAACATTATTCTCTCATGGAATAAAGATGTTGTATGTGATAGCTACTTCTAAGACTCATACATTAAGTTGTTCCGAACTCACTTCACTGGCGCTTAAGAGGGAGGCTCGCTTTGCTGGTGCAGATCAAATATACTGCTGGAATGCCAATTAAGGTGTTTACATGTCCTAATAATTTGAAAGGTTACTCAGAAAACCATGTGTTTTAATCTGGGTATGCTTACTTCGATTTTGACCTTATACCGATTAAGATAAGCAGATGAAGGTGTTTACATGACTATTGTATAATCTTCTTACTGACATAATCAGTTTAATATCAAATTATTATAATTGAGGTAGTCAAGATAATTTTGTTAACATGTACAGTACCAGTCAAAAGTTTGGACACACCTACTCATTCAAGGGTTTTTCTTTATTTTTACTATTTATTACATTGTAGAAAAATAGTGAAGAGATCAAAACTATGAAATAACACATATGGAATCATGTAGTAACCAAAAAAGTGTTAAACAAATCATAATATATTTTATATTTGAGATTCTTCAAATAGCCACCCTTTGCCTTGATGACAGCTTTGCACACTCTTGACATTCTCTCAACCAGCTTCACCTGGAATGCTTTTCCAACAGTCTTGAAGGAGTTCCCACATATGCTGAGCACTTGCTGGCTGCTTTTCCTTCACTCTGTGGTCCAACTCATCCCAAACCATCTCAATTGGGTTGAGGTCGGGATTGTAGAGGCCAGGTCATCTGATGCAGCACTCCATCACTCTCCTTCTTGGTCAAATAGCCCTTACACAGCCTGGAGGTGTGTTGGGTCGTTGTCCTGTTGAAAAACAAATGATAGTCCCACTAAGCGCAAACCAGATGGGATGGCGTATCGCTGCAGAATGCTGTGGTAGCCATGCTGGTGAAGTGTGCCTTGAATTCTAAGTAAATCACAGACAGTGTCACCAGCAAAGCACCATCACACTTCCTCCTCCATGCTTCACGGTGTGAACCACACATGCAGAGATCATCCGTTCACCTACTCTGCGTCTCATAAAGACACAGCGGTTGGAACCAAAAATCTCAAATTTGGACTCATCAGACCAAAGGACAGATTTCCACCGGTCTAATGTCCATTGCTTGTGTTTCTTGGTCCAAGCAAGTCTCTTCTTATTATTGGTGTCTTTTAGTAGTACTTTCTTTGCAGCAATTCGACCATGACGGCCTGATTCACACAGTCCCCTCTGAACAGTTGATGTTGAGATGTGTCTGTTACTTGAACTCTGTGAAGCATTTATTTGGGCTGCAATCTGAGGTGCAGTTAATTGCCAATTTCTGAGGCTGGTAACTCTAATTAACTTATCCTCTGCAGCAGAGGTAACTCTGGGTCTTCCATTCCTGTGGTGGTCCTCATGAGAGCCAGTTTCATCATAGCACTTGAGGGTTTTTGTGACTGCACTTGAAGAAACGTTCAAAAGTTCTTGAAATTTTCCGGATTGAGTGACCTTCATTTGTTAAAGTAATGATGGACTGTCGTTTCTCTTTGGTTATTTGAGCTGTTCTTGCCATAATATAGACTTGGTCTTTTACCAAATAGGGCTATCTTCTGTATACCCCCACTACCTTGTCACAATACAACTGATTGGCTCAAACGCATTAAGAAGGATAGAAAATCCACAAATTAACTTTTAACAAAGGACACCTGTTAATTGAAATACATTCCAGGTGACTACCTCATGAAGCTGGTTGAGAGAATGGCAAGAGTGTGCAAAGCTGTCATCAAGGCAAAGGGTGGCTACTTTGAAGAATCTCAAATATATTTTGATTTGTTTAACACTTTTTTGGTTACTACATGATTACATATGTGTTATTTCATAGTTTTGATGTCTTCACTATTAATCTACATTGTAGAAAACAGTACAAAAATAAAGAAAAACCCTGGAATGAGTAGGTGTGTCCAAACTTTTGACTGGTACTGTATGTGTGAGTGTGTGGGTTGAGTCCAGTGAGTGTGCATAGAGCCAGTGCAAGAGAGTCAGTGCCCATAAAAAAAGGGTGTCAATGATTAACTGTTCAGCAGTCTAATGGCTTGGGGGTAGAAGCTGTTCAAGAGCCTTTTGGTGCCAAACTTGCCATAAAAAAAGGGTGTCAATGATTAACTGTTCAGCAGTCTAATGGCTTGGGGATAGAAGCTGTTCAAGAGCCTTTTGGTGCCAAACTTGGTACTCCGGTACCGCTTGCTGTGCGGTAGCAGAGACGACTTGGGTGGCTGGAGTCATTGACCACTTTTAGGGCCTTCCTCTGACATCGCCTGGTATAGAGGTCCTGGATGGCAGGGAGCTCAGCAGCAGGGATGTACTGGGCCGTACGCACTACCCTCTGTAGTGCCTTGCGGTCGGTTGCCAAGTGGTTGCCATACCAAGCGGTGATGCAGCCAGTCAAGATGCTCTCAATGGTGCAGCTGTAGAACGTTTTGAGGATCTGAGGTCCCAAGAGATACATACAAAGCTCTACCTCGCCCTCCATTTGCCAAATCATAACACTATCCTCCTGAATCCCGCTTACAAGCGAAACTCAAACAGGAAGTACCAGTGACACGCTCAAAATGGAAGAGGTCCGATGAAGCGGATGCGAAGCTACAGGACTTTTGCACAGACTGGAATATGTTCTGGGATTCATCCGATGGCATTAAGGAGTTTACCAAATCGGTTACAGGCTTCATTAATAAGTGCATTGACGACGTCGTCCCCACTGTGACGTACATATCCCAACCAGAAGCCATGGATTACAGGCTACATCTGCACTGAGCTAAAGGCTAGAGCTGCCGCTTTCAAGGAGCGGGACACTAATCTGGACGCTTTTAAGAAATCCTGCTATGCCCTCCGACGAACCATAAAACAACAACACTGAACCATGCATGAAACACCAGCTGTTCCGGACGACTGTGTGATCACGCTCTTCATAGCCAATGTGAGTAAGACCTTTTTAAATAGGTTAACATTCACAAGACGGCAGGTCCAGACGGATTACCAGGACGAATACTCAGAGCATGCTCTGACCAGCGGGCACTGACATTTTCAACATCTCCCTGACCCAGTCTGTAATACCTACATGTTTCAAGCAGACCCCCATAGTCCTTGTGCCCAAGAACGCCAAGGTAACCTGTCTAAATGACTATCACCACGTAGGACTCACATCTCTAGGCTGGTCATGGCTCACATCAACACCATCACCCCAGATACCCTGGACCGACTCCAATTCACATACCGCCCCAACAGTTCCACAAACGACCCAATCTCTATTGCACTCCACACTGCCCTTTCCCACCTGGACAAAAGGAACACGTGAGAACGCTGTTTGTTGACTACAGCTCAGCATTCAACACCATAGTGCCCTCCAAGCTCATCACTAAACTAAGGGCCCTGGGATTAAACACCTCCCTCTGCAACTGGATCCTCGACTTCCAGACGGGCCACCCCCAGGTGGTGAGGGTAGGCAACAACACATCCGCCACGCTGACCCTTAACACAAGTTCCCCTCATGGGTGCGTGCTTAGTCCCCTCCTGTACTCCCTGTTCACCCACGACTGCGTGGCCGCGCACAACTCCAACACCAGCATTAAGTTTGCGACTCAATTCCAGTTTTATTTGTGACTCAATTCCAGTTTATATGACAATCAAAGGTTGATTATCTGCAAGGTTATGGTTGAATGACTGTTTTAATATTTCACCAACTTGTGTTTTGGTATTGGTTATTGAGGGTTACTGAGTGTGAGAAATACTTTGTTACTCCTTGCTGAATACTGAATTTGGTTTTGGGAAAACAACAGTTTTATGCTGATGGTTGGAGAAACCAGTCCACTGCTCTTTATTATTTTAATTGAGTGTTACCAGTGTGACGCTATATCACAGTGAGTGATTGTATATATTGACTATTAAAGACGATCAAGACTCAACACTATACCACTGCTCCTAGTGGATGAAGTAAAATTAAAAGTAGTCCTTGTGCATGGAGTTGTATGGTTTATTTAACTTTGCATTTATTGGGTTTTAGTAGATTTTAAAGCGACAAAACTCTGAGTCTCAGCATCACTCTGTTACCTTGGAATTGCCCCTAATTCTAACACAAGAAAATGCTTGTGTTGCCAAATAGCCTGTAGGCAAATGTTGGAATAGGCTACTGAGGATGGGGTCGTAATTTCAATCACTGAGTGAATCAGATATTAGTAATATGAATATTAACTTTAATATGCTTGTACTCAAAAGCTAGTGTTTTTATTTTATTTTTTACTTATAGCCTAGTCTGACTGCCTGTTGCCGTCAAGCTTATATTTTTTTAGGGGGAAATGGTTTCTGCTGGACGGGATGTGGTTAGCTAGCTTAGATACATCTTTGTTGTCTTTTCTGGAGCTATACCACAATCTAGGTTTGTGAAAATCACCCTGAACTCTTTGGGTCTCCTCTTTTTAGATCCACCTCTAGCCTACCATGTCTGAACCAGGTTCTGGCTGTGAAGTTCCAGCCCAGAGAGGCTCACAGCGGGGTCCAGAGATGCTGACAGTGAAGCTGGGGGACTGCAGTCAAACAGTGGAACTCAATGTGATTGTCAAAGAGGAGGAGGAGGAGAGAGAAATCGATGAGGGGGACGAGGAAGAGAGAGAGGAGGACAGGGACTCAGGTAAATTCAGGCTAACATCCTCTTTGCTTCAGAGAGGTAAACAACCTAACATAACTTGATTTTCTGGTTCATTAAGAAATAAACGTAGAAATGTTTTTGGTTGTTGAGTCAATGAGACATATACCAATTTCAAGCTTACCTTTCTAAACAATAAAAAGTAATTTCTGAATATTTAGGGTAGTTAGCTGGCTAACTCATTGATTCTGCTTTGTAGTTTACCCCTCAGGCTTCTGTATGTGTAAGAGGGAAGGAGAGTGACAAGACAAAAATGGCTACCGACCATTGCGCAATGCATTGTAATTTGACAATGGCATTATCTATGTGTGATGCAATGCAACAAGCCCCTTGCAAAGTCTTTCTTTCAATACTCTGTTAATCCAAATTAATGTTGAATCCTGCATTGTTAAGCTAAAAGCTTTTGTTTCTATCAGTCTGTTTCTTACTCTCTATATCTGTTCATATTATTACAGGAGAGAGCCCCAACCCAGACTCAGACAACGAGCCCAGTTCCACAGCATCAAGACTACCTGGACGTGGGAGTTACCCCTGTCCTCAATGTGAGAAGAGTTTCAGTTCCTCAACTAATTTAAAGAATCATCAAAGAGTACACACTGGAGAGAAACTTTTCCACTGCTCCACATGTGGGAAGAGTTTCAATCATTCCGGACGCCTTAAGGAACATGAGAGAATACATACAGGGGAGAAGCCTTACCACTGCTCTCTGTGTGGAAAGAATTTTCGTTTCGCAGGAGGCCTAAAGAATCATCAGAGATCACACAGTGGAGATAAGCCTTACCACTGCTCTCAGTGTGGAGAGGGATTCACTCAGCTAAGAAGTCTTAAAAGTCATGAGAGAATATCCATTGGAGGGAAGCCTGCCTGTGCTTTCAATGTAATTGTCCAAGAGGAGGAGGGTGAGAGGGAAATCAATGTGGAGGAAAAGAGAGAAGTTGAGGAGGACAATAGTGGTGTAGTTGACAGTGCATGTCAGAGCAAAAACCAAGCCATAAGGTCAAAGGAATTGTCCGTAGAGCTCCGAGACAGGATTGTGTCGAGGCACAGATCTGGGGAAGGGTACCAAAAAATTTCTGTAGCATTGAAGGTCCCCAAGAACACAGTGGCCTCCATCATTCTTAAATGGAAGAAGTTTGGAACCACCAAGACTCTTCCTAGAGCTGGCCGCCCAGCCAAACTGAGCAAACGGGGAGATGGTCCTTGGTCAGGGAGGTGACAAGAACGTTACGGTGACCGTAATACCGCCACACTGGTGGTCACGAGTCATGATGGCAGTCAAATTCGGCTTCTCCGAGCTCTGATGCTGCTGATGGTCATTAGTAGCCTACCAGACTTGCTAACTCCCTGGTACTCAGCACGCTATTGTCTCTCTAATCAGACATCAATGTAAATGTAATCAAACACTTAATGAGAGCCCGTGAGCTCATATTGCGCAAAATCTTTTTAGGCTATGCAATTGCTCGTGAAAACAGAGTTTTGATGGCCTCTAATAAAAAGAGGAGGATCCCATCAGCTTTCTATAGGCTAGGCCTACTATATTTATTTATCAACTTTCCTAATATTATGCACATTGCTTAGCTTTACAACAGGAGTATAGCCTACCTGGCTGGCATGGAAATGAACCAAGGGAATAGCCTCCTCCATTTGCTATTTAAGTGCATTTTGTTCTGAGACAGGTGCATGATCATGGTCCATTCTAAATCAAAACTAATTTCACACATATATACAGTGGGGAGAACAAGTATTTGATACACTGCCGATTTTGCAGGTTTTCCTACTTACAAAGCATGTAGAGGTCTGTACTTTTTATCATAGGTACACTTCAACTGTGAGAGACGGAATCAAAACAAAAATCCAGAAAATCACATTGTATGATTTTTAAGTAATTCATTTGCATTTTATTGCATGACATAAGTATTTGATACATCAGAAAAGCAGAACTTAATATTTGGTACAGAAACCTTTGTTTGCAATTACAGAGATCATATGTTTCCTGTAGGTCTTGACCAGGTTTGCACACACTGCAGCAGGGATTTTGGCCCACTTCTCCATACAGACCTTCTCCAGATCCTTCAGGTTTCGGGGCTGTTGCTGGGCAATACGGATTTTAAGCTCCCTCCAAAGATTTTCTATTGGGTTCAGGTCTGGAGACTGGCTAGGCCACTCCAGGACCTTGAGATGCTTCTTACGGTTCTTACGGAGCCACTCCTTAGTTGCCCTGGCTGTGTGTTTCGGGTCGTTGTCATGCTGGAAGACCCAGCCACGACCCATCTTCAATGCTCTTACTGAGGGAAGGAGGTTGTTGGCCAAGATCTCGCGATACATGGCCCCATCCATCATCCCCTCAATACGGTGCAGTCGTCCTGTCCCCTTTGCAGAAAAGCATCCCCAAAGAATGATGTTTCCACCTCCATGCTTCACGGTTGGGATGGTGTTCTTGGGGTTGTACTCATCCTTCTTCTTCCTCCAAACACGGCGAGTTGAGTTTAGACCAAAAAGCTCTATTTTTGTCTCATCAGACCACATGACCTTCTCCCATTCCTCCTCTGGATCATCCAGATGGTCATTGGCAAACTTCAGACGGGCCTGGACATGTGCTGGCTTGAGCAGGGGGACCTTGCGTGCGCTGCAGGATTTTAATCCATGACGGCGTAGTGTGTTACTAATGGTTTTCTTTGAGACTGTGGTCCCAGCTCTCTTCAGGTCATTGACCAGGTCCTGCCGTGTAGTTCTGGGCTGATCCCTCACCTTCCTCATGATCATTGATGCCCCACGAGGTGAGATCTTGCATTGAGCCCCAGACCGAGGGTGATTGACCATCATCTTGAACTTCTTCCATTTTCTAATAATTGCGCCAACAGTTGTTGCCTTCTCACCAAGCTGCTTGCCTATTGTCCTGTAGCCCATCCCAGCCTTGTGCAGGTCTACAATTGTATCCCTGATGTCCTTACACAGCTCTCTGGTCTTGGCCATTGTGGAGAGGTTGGAGTCTGTTTGATTGTGTGGACAGGTGTCTTTTGTACAGGTAACGAGTTCAAACAGGTGCAGTTAATATAGGTAATGAGTGGAGAACAGGAGGGCTTCTTAAAGAAAAACTAACAGGTCTGTGAGAGCAGGAATTCTTACTGGTTGGTAGGTGATCAAATACTTATGTCATGCAATTAAATGCAAATGAATTACTTAAAAATCATACAATGTGATTTTCTGAATTTTTGTTTTAGATTCCGTCTCTCACAGTTGAAGTGTACCTATGATAAAAAATTACAGACCTCTACATGCTTTGTAAGTAGGAAAACCTGCAATATCGGCAGTGTATCAAATACTTGTTCTCCCCACTGTATATATATTATTTAGTATATGTAAAGACAACATTAAATTGAGGATAGTCTGATAGGTGACAATATTAGCCTATCACTGTGAATTATATATTCTCACTTGTGAATGATGCCCAGCTTAAGGCAAGAAACAGCATAGAACTTCTTTGTCCAACTTTTTCAAAACATAGTCGCACACCTCATGTAGCCTAGCCCATAGGCCTATATGTTTTGATAGAAGATAATTTTCACCATAGAAATGCACCTTTATAATAAAGCATTACATGCATAATTGCATTTGCTGTCGCTTTCGAGAACAGTGTTTTCCCACTAATTGATTGGATCTTGGAACATTCGCTCTTATAGCGCTTATAATGTAAAGAAGTAGCCTAATAGTTTATCAACATTTAAAGTTAAATGTTCTGATCTGTTGCATCAGCCTCATTGCTTAAAAAAAAAAAAGTGATGCTAATGGTTGTATTAATTTGGGATCTATCGCATCCCACAACCGTCCCAGAGTATGTTTGGAATATTTATTGCACAGAAGGACAAGTTGACCAATATAATAGGTCGACTTTTGTACTATGGGGGATAGTAGATTGACATAAGCCAGTGCTTTTGCTGTTCGTTAGACTCATCTTGTTGGCTGACTTGAAGTAGGGCTAAATGTGGACAGTTCTAACATCGTCAATATGGGCCTCGGGATTTGATAAGAGGGACGTGGGCAGTTGCGCCCCCGATGTGTCTGTCTTCATTCCCTTGTAGCCTACTTCCTAGCTGAAATGCCTGTGAGAAGGACCCGATCACGTGACGGGCATTGGCTACATCTGAGAGAGCCATGTGAGTGAGAGGTGCTTCGGCGCTCGGCAGCCGGGAGAAGGGAATTATAATTGTTATATTCAGGCGACTGGTGAGAATATTCCTGCTTGTCAAATTGTGAATGAGACTGATGAAGTGTGTGCAGCTTGCGACTTTTTTCAAATAATAATTATAATATAATAATAATTGGTCATTTAGCAGACGCTCTTATCCAGAGCGACTTACAGGAGCAATTAGGGTTAAGTGCCTTGCTCAAGGGCACATCGACAGATTTTTCACCTAGTCGGCTCGGGGATTAGAACCAGCGACCTTTCGGTTACTGGCACAACGCTCTTAACCACTAAGCTACCTGCCGCCCCATCATGCAGCCTTAAAATGTATTAAAAATCAAAACATACAGTACCAGACAAATGTTTGGACACACCTACTCATTCCAGGGTTTTTATTTATTTTTTACAATTTTCTACATTTTAGAATAATAGTGAAGACATCAAAACTATGCAATAACACATATGGAATCATGTAGTAACCAAAAAAAGTGTTAAACAAATCAAAATATATTTGAGATTTGAGATTCTTCAAAACAGCAATTATTTGCCTTGATGACAGCTTTGCACACTCTTGGCATTATCTCAACCAGCTTCATGAGGTAGTTACCTGAAATGCATTTCAATTAACAGGTGTGCCTTGTAAAAAGTTAATGCGTTTGAGCCAATCAGTTGTGTTGTGACAAGGTAGGGGGGTATACAGAAGATAGCCCTATTTGGTAAAATACCAAGTCCATATTATGGCAAGAACAGCTCAAATAAGCAAAGAGAACAACAGTCCATCATTACTTTAAGACATGAAGGTCAGTCAATATGGAAAATGTCAAGAACTTTGGAAGTTTATTCAAGTGCAGTTACAAAAACCATCAAGCGCTATGATGAAACTGGCTCTCATGAGGACCGCCACAGGAAAGGAAGACCCAGAGTTACCTCTGCTGCAGAGGATAAGTTCATTAGAGTTACAAGCCTCAGAAATTGCAGCCCAAATAAATGCTTCACAGAATTCAAGTAACAGATACATTTCAACATCAACTGTTCAGAGGAGACTGCATGAATCAGGCCTTCATGGTCGAATTGCTGCAAAGAAACCACTACTAAAGGACATCAATAATAAGAAGAGACTTGCTTGGACCAAGAAACACGAGCAATGGACATTAGACCGGTGGAAATCTGTCCTTTGGTCTGATGAGTCCAAATTTGAGATTTTTGGTTCCAACCGCTGTGTCTTTATGAGACGCAGAGTAGGTGAACGGATGATCTCTGCATGTGTGGTTCCCACTGTGAAGCATGGAGGAGGTGTGATGGTGCTTTGCTGGTGACACTGTCTGTGATTTATTTAGAATGCAAGGCACACTTAACCAGCATGGCTACCACAGCATTCTGCAGTGATATGCCATATTTTCTGGTTTGTGCTTTCTATAGTAGGACTATAATTTGTTTTTCAACAGGACAATGACCCAACACACCTCCAGGCTGTGTAAGGGCTATTTGACCAAGAAGGAGAGTGATGGAGTGCTGCATCAGATGACCTGGCCTCCACAATCACCCGACCTCAACCCAATTGAGATGGTTTGGGATGAGTTGGACCGCAGAGTGAAGGAAAAGCAGCCAGCAAGTGCTCAGCATATGTGGGAACTCCTTCAAGACGGTTGGAAAAGCATTCCAGGTGAAGCTGTTTGAGAGAATGCCAAGAGTGTGCAAAGCTGTCATCAAGGCAAAGGGTACTTTGAAGAATCTCAAAAATAAAATATATTTTGATTTGTTAAGCACTTTTGTTGGTTACTAAATTATTCCATATGTGTTATTTCATATTTTGATGTCTTCACTATTACTCTACAATGTAGAAAATAGTACAAATAAAGAAAAACCCTGAAATGAGTTGGTGTGTCCAAACCTTTGACTGGTACTGCACAGTGAGGGGGAAAAGTATTTGATCCCCTGCTGATTTTGTACGTTTGCCCACTGACAAAGAAATGATCAGTCTATAATTTTAATGGTAGGTTTATTTGAACAGTGAGAGACAGAATAACAACAACAAAAAATCCAGAAAAACGCATGTCAGAAATGTTATAACTTGATTTGCATTTTAATTAGGGAAATAAGTATTTGACCCCCTCTCAATCAGAAAGATTTCTGGCTCCCAGGTGTCTTTTATACAGGTAACGAGCTGAGATTAGGAGCACACTCTTAAAGGGAGGGCTCCTAATCTCAGTTTGTTACCTGTATAAAAGACACCTGTCCACAGAAGCAATCAATCAATCAGATTCCAAACTCTCCACCATGGCCAAGACCAAAGAGCTCTCCAAGGATGTCAGGGACAAGATTGTAGACCTACACAAGGCTGGAATGGGCTACAAGACCATCGCCAAGCAGCTTGGTGAGAAGGTCACAACAGTTGGTGCGATTATTCGCAAATGGAAGAAACACAAAAGAACTGTCAATCTCCCTCGGTCTGGGGCTCCATGTAAGATCTCACCTCGTGGAGTTGCAATGATCATGAGAACGGTGAGGAATCAGCCCAGAACTACACGGGAGGATCTTGTCAAGGCAGCTGGGACCATAGTCACCAAGAAAACAATTGGTAACACACTACGCCGTGAAGGACTGAAATCCTGCAGCTCCCGCAATGTCCCCCTGCTCAAGAAAGCACATATACAGGCCCGTCTGAAGTTTGCCAATGAACATCTGAATGATTCAGAGGAGAACTGGGTGAAAATGTTGTGGTCAGATGAGACCAAAATCTAGCTCTTTGGCATCAACTCAACTCGCCGTGTTTGGAGGAGGAGGAATGCTGCCTATGACCCCAAGAACACCATCCCCACCGTCAAACATGGAGGTGGAAACATTATGCTTTGGGGGTGTTTTTCTGCTAAGGGGACAGGACAACTTCACCGCATCAAAGGGACGATGGACGGGGCCATGTACCGTCAAATCTTAGGTGAGAACCTCCTTCCCTCAGCCAGGGCATTGAAAATGGGTTGTGGATGGGTATTCCAGCATGACAATGACCCAAAACACAAGGCCAAGGCAACAAAGGAGTGGCTCAAGAAGAAGCACATTACGGTCCTGGAGTGGCCTAGCCAGTCTCCAGACCTTAATCCCATAGAAAATCTGTGGAGGGAGCTGAAGGTTCGAATTGCCAAACGTCAGCCTCAAAACCTTAATGACTTGGAGAAGATCTGCAAAGAGGAGTGGGACAAAATCCCTCCTGAGATGTGTGCAAACCTGGTGGCCAACTACAAGAAACGTCTGACCTCTGTGATTGCCAACAAGGGTTTTGCCACCAAGTACTAAATCATGTTTTGCAGAGGGGTCAAATACTTATTTCCCTCATTAAAATGCAAATCAATTTATAACATTTTTGACATGTGTTTTTCTGGATTTTGTTGAGAGTTTGGAATCTGATTGATTGATTGCTTCTGTGGACAGCTGTCTTTTATACAGGTAACAAACTGAGATTAGGAGCCCTCCCTTTAAGAGTGTGCTCCTAATCTCAGCTCGTTAACTGTATAAAAGACACCTGGGAGCCAGAAATCTTTCTGATTGAGAGGGGGTCAAATACTTATTTCCCTAATTAAAATGCAAATCAAGTTATAACATTTCTGACATGCGTTTTTCTGGATTTTTTTGTTGTTATTCTGTCTCTCACTGTTCAAATAAACCTACCATTAAAAATATAGACTGATCATTTCTTTGTCAGTTGGCAAACGTACAAAATCAGCAGGGGATCAAATACTTTTTTTCCCTCACTGTATATCTCAACGATTGTATCACAACAAAAGTTGCATAAATAACTCTAAATTAAGCATATAGGAGGACCTGTTTCTTTGTTAACCGCTCAACACAGAATAGCCGCATGTGCGCACTTCCTTTTAAATCGTTTGTAGAAAATATCCTTTCTATTTTATTAAGCTGTGTTCAATTGTATTCATCATACTATAAAATATATTTTTTAAATGATGCCATGGAATTCTAAGCAAATCTTGTCTGCTAAATGAACTAGTGTAGATAGCCAGATCAGGGCCTAACATAAGGACAACTCAGAGTATGCTATTCTGCTCTTCAGAAATAGACAACATTTTCTTCATATCATGTTTCTTTAGACCTGTCTAAATTAATGGATTTAATGTGATGGTGCAGGCTATATTAAATGGATTTAATGTGATGGTGCTGGCTATATTAAGTGGATTTATTGGGATGGTGCAGGCTATATTAAATGGATTTAATGTGATGGTGCAGGCTATATTAAATTGATTTAATGTGATGGTGCAGGCTATATTAAATGGATTTAATGTGATGGTGCAGGCTATATTCAATGGATTTAATGTGATGGTGCAGGCTATATTAAATGGATTTAATGTGATGGTGCAGGCTATATTAAATGGATGTCATGTGATGGTGCAGGCTATATTAAATGGATGTATTGTGATGGTGCAGGCTATATTAAATGGATGTCATGTGATGGTGCAGGCTATATTCAATGGATTTAATGTGATGGTGCAGGCTATATTAAATGGATTTAATGTGATGGTGCAGGCTATATTAAATGGATTTAATGTGATGGTGCAGGCTATATTCAATGGATTTAATGTGATGGTGCAGGCTATATTAAATGGATTTAATGTGATGGTGCAGGCTATATTAAACTGATTTAATGTGATGGTGCAGGCTATATTAAACGGATTTAATGTGATGGTGCAGGCTATATTAAACGGATTTAATGTGATGGTGCAGGCTATATTAAACGGATTTAATGTGATGGTGCAGGCTATATTAAACTGATTTAATGTGATGGTGCAGGCTATATTAAACTGATTTGTTAGACTTTCTTAAATGTAGATGTTGCAAAGGTCTGCATCAGTGGCTTTGAAGCTATGCGTTGAAGCTAGGAGATGCTAAACGTGTTTATGTTAATTAACGGCCAATTACCATGAGACGGCAGTTATTTGCTTGACAATCACCGGCTGACAAAACTTCATGACCACCACAGCCCTAACTCTTTACAGAGCTCCAGAGTTCCTCTGTGGAGGTGGGAGAACCTTCAAGAAGAACAACCATCTGTGCAGCACTCAACCAATCAGGCCTCAGTAAAAGGCACATGACAGCCTGCTTGGAGTTTGCCAAAAGACACCTAAAGGACTCTCAGACCATGAGAAACAAGATTCTCTGGTCTGATGAAACCAAGATTGACCTCTTTGGCGTGAATGCCAAGCGTCACGTCTGGTGGAAACCAGGCACCGCTCATCACCTGGCCAATACCATCCCTACGGTGAAGCATTGTGGTGTCAGCATCATGCTGTGGGGATGTTTTTCAGCAGCAGGGACTGGGAGACTAGTCAGGATTGAGGGAAAGATGAACGGAGCAAAGTACAGAGAGATCCTTGATGAAAACCTGCTCCAGAGCGCTCAGGACCTCATACTGTGGCGAAGGTTAACCTTCCAACAGGACAACAACCTAAGCACACAGCCAAGACAACGCAGGAGTGGCTTCGGGACAAGTCTCTGAATGTCCTTGAGTGGCCCAGCCAGAGCCCGGACTTGAACCCGATCTAACATCTCTGGAGAGACCTGAAAATAGCTGTACAGTGACGCTCCCCATCCAACCTGACAGTTTGAGAGGATCTACAGAGAAGAATGGGAGAATTTCCCTAAATACAGGTGTGCCAAGCATGTAGCGTCATGAAGACTCAAGACTGTAATCGCTGCCAAAGGTGCTTCAACAAAGTACTGAGTAAAGGGTCTTAATACTTATGTAAATGTGATATTTCCGTTTTTTTTATTTTTTTATAAATTAGCAAAAATTTATAAAAACCTGTTTTTGCTTTGTCATTATGGGGTATTGTGTGTAGATTGATGAGAGAAAAAATATTTAATCAATTTTAGAATAAGGCTATATAACGTAACAAAATGTGGAAAAAGTCAAGGGGTCTGAATACTTTCCCAATGCGCTGTATATGAACGCAGCTGCCACTTCATTAAAGCCGTTAGATGCAGTTTATCATATCGCACTGCTCTTTTATTACGGGTGACAGTTTTAGTACTCATCACTGCATTCTCTACCAGGAAGTTGGTTGGCCGTCTTTGATGTCACGTAGGTTGATACATTGCTATGTTTTCATTTAAAAAGCCCTTTTACAAAAAACTCCCACTGTACCTAACATCATTACTAAACTTTAGACTTATGAGTTACCACACCCGGTCTCCGGGATGGTTAACTCTGGAAATTCCTTTGGTCTCTACTGAGTTAGGTAAATCAGCTTTTAGTTTTCTTGCACCTTATTTGTGGAACAATCTTCAAAATGTTGTTAAATTTGATGTTTTGGTGCCTCTATGGGCAATTCATAAAGCTGATTGAGGACCTTATTACTGATGAATGTGTTTGTTATTTCCGCTTGCATTTTGTATTTATACTGAAAAAAAATTTTACGCAACATGCGACAATTTCAAAGATTTTACTGAGTTACAGTTCATATGAGGAAATCAGTAAATTAAAATAAAATCTATGGATTTCACTCGACTGGGAACTGGAACATGCTGTCGTACACGTCGATCCAGAGCATCCCAAACATGCTCAACGGGTCACACGTCTGGTGAGTATGCAGGCCATGGAAGAACTGAGACATTTTCAGCTTCTAGGAATTGTGTACAGATCCTTGCGACATGAGGCCCTTTATTATCGTGCTGAAACATGAGGTGATGGCGGCAGATGAATGGCTCGACAATGGGCCTTAGGATCTCGTCACGGTATCTCTGTGCATTCAAATTGCCGTCGATAAAATGCAATTGTGTTTGTTGTCTGTAGCTTATGCCTGACTATACCATAACCCCACCGCCACTATGGGGCAAATCAATCGTTTCACCTTATTAGCGTAAAATAAATATGCTATAGGCTATGCAGAGCCATGGTCGGGTCCATTCGGGTCTATTAGCTGTAGTTACATAGACCCGAGATCCGATGACAATCAAACAGGACCCACCCTGACCCGGGGGACAAGTTAGAATTTCAGACACGAACGGGCCCGGGTGTCGGGTATATTGGGTCCACCCGGACCGTGAAGACCTCTAATTGACATCCAAAGTTAACAATATGAGTGTATTGTTATGTCATGATCTGCTTATAAACTGTGTAAAATATTGTCAATTATCCTTAATCTGAATTATAAATACAAACAGTTCAAACTGTCTGTGTAACGCCTCTTCTTCATTGAAAGTGTATTATGTTGGTAGATTGTCTTCATCGATGACATGTCAGTATAGTAACATGGTGATAATAAATTACAAGGATAACAGATGCTATAAATTTAATTTCAAATTAAATTAGCAGACACTTTTATCCAAAGCGACTTACAGTCATGTGTGCATACATTTTTACGTATGGGTGGTCCCGGGGATCGAACCCACTACCCTGGCATTACAAGCGCCATGCTCTATCAATTGAGCTACAGACGACCACACAGCACTGTTTGAATAATATAACATCACACTGCAGATAGAAATACACTGTAATGATAGCTGTCTTGTTACGGTTGAAAAGTCTATTTGCATTTGTTTTGCCTGACTTCTTTCCGTCAGAGAGGCCAGCAAAACATGCACAATGATTACGCTGATATGACGCTCACGAACATTTCCTGCCGCATCTCATAATCCAGACCAAACGCACTCGGAATGTGGATACATTTTTCCGCTTGCTCTACGAGATCTCACAATTTCCTCAAGTTCTTTTCAGCCAAACAATTAGATACAGGAAATCAGTTTCAGGTAACCTATTGCTAATTTCTAACATTTTAAAATTATGCTTTTAGCACGGTGTGCAATGCATTCCATGATGAAACGGCAGTAGTTGCCGAGGCCTGGCTTTGTTGTTATTTTAGTTAGCTAGCCGTTAGCTGCTACACATCTCCCGTCCAACCCGTTTGTGTAGTTAGCTAGCTAACATGCTAACTTTATTTCAGGGTCACGGTTAAAAGTGTGACTTTTATTTAATACTTAGCCAGCTGTCGTCTCGTCGTGAGTAAAATGACTGTAACGAGGAATTCGCTAGCTAGCTAATCGGCTGCTCATTGTTTAGCCAACCCAAAAATATTTGGTTTAGTTATCTAGGTAGCTAGTTAGCAAAATTAGCAGGATTAACCGTTGCTAAACTACCCGGCTAAACTAAACAGCTAATCCCTTGAACAAACCTACAGTGTCATTGCGCAAAATGGTACGCGTCATCATCTGGATATGTGTGCAACAAAAGTTCAACCTTCAGTTACCATTTCTGCCAAACCGACCACGCATACACTTTTATGCATACGTTCGGTAAATTCAATTAATGCACCACACAGAACCCAACGCCTCTGCAATGCTGAAAAGCAAACGCAGCGTTCCCTTGGAAATGACTGAATGTACTTCTGGTGTATCAAAATGCAATTATACTGGTGGTGTGATCAAGGCGTAACCCTTTTTCCATAACGTTTTCAAACAAATTAAGAAGCAAAATTCGATTTCCATCAAAATAATACAGCTGTGAAGCAGGCAAGAATAACTAAGTACATCCGGTTCACGGATCTTCTTGGCGTTAGCAACAATTGGGTGTGCATTCCGCCACCTGCTGTGGGGATGGATAATAAGGATCCCAAAAAGGAAATAATGTGGGTATTATATATATATATATATTTTCATACAAACTATCAAAAAAGAAATTAACTGAACAAAATCAACCTGCTTTTATGTAAAAAACGAACTATTTCTAATCAGGTCCCTACACAGGCTCAGAAGACTCCTGTGAGGGCGGGACATTTCCTAGCGACAATAGTCCTTACAGTGCTTCTACCGTGAAGTCTTGGAGCCCCAAAAACGTATTGGCTGCAGATATAATGATATCCAGCTTCTTGGACTTCTTAGACACTTTGTGCTGTACAATTAATCACTGTGGCTATAAATGCCACAAAATCCACCTTCTTCACAATGAGTGTATCCAGATAACGCAATTGACTTAAAATACTAGCAACTGGTTGCAATGCATCCACCTCCATATCTTCAACACTGTTGACTCTTGCCCCTTCGACTCTCTTCACCGCCTCCACATAGGAGATCCGCTGTACAGCCCTGATGCTTGACACCTCGACCTCCTTCACCATAACAGGGCACTCAATGAAGTCCGGAGTATGATCCCGGATAGCGTTTTCTCCTTCCTTCCATTTACCACACGGGTCAGGTGACGTGCACTGACCACTCCTGGGATTTTCTGACTAAGGTACTCGTCATCTACACTACCAGTCAAAAGTTTGGACACACCTACTCATTCAAAGGTTTTTCTTTATTTTTACTATATATTTTTTTTTTACATTGTAGAATAATAATGAAGACATCAAAACTATGAAATAACACACATGGAATCATGTAGTAACCAAAAAAAAGTGTTAAACAAATCCAAATATATTTTATATTTGAGATTCTTCAAATAGCCACCCTTTGCCTTGATGACAGCTTTGCACACTCTTGGCATTCTCTCAACCAGCTTCACCTGGAATGCTTTTCCAACAGTCTTGAAGGATGATTGATGATTTTGCGAGACGGTGTAGCCTACATTAATATAACATGTTGGCTGAGTTCTTCACGTTTTACCAGTATTTGTATTTGTATTTAATATGGATCCCCATTAGTTCCTGCCAAGGCAGCAGCTACTCTTACTGGGGTCCAGCAAAATTAAGGCAGTTATAACATTTTAAAAACATGACAATACATTCACAACAGATTTCACAATACATTAAGTGTGTGCCCTCAGGCCACTACTCTACTACCACATATCTACAACACAGAATCCATGTGTATGTGTGTATAGTGCGTATGTTATCGTGTGTGTGTATGTCTGTGCCTATGTTTGTGTTGCTTCACAGTCCCCGCTGTTACATAAGATGTAATTGTATCTGGTTTTTAAATCTAATTTTACTGCTTGAATTATTTACTTAATGTGGAATAGCGTTCCATGTAGTCATGGCTCCATGTAGTACTGTGCGCCTCCCATAGTCTGTTCTGGATTTGGGGACTGTGAAGAGACCTCTGGTGGCATGTCTTGTGGGGTATGCATGGGTGCCAGTAGTTCAAACAGACAGCTTGGTGCATTCAACATGTCAATACCTCTCACAAATACAAGTAGTGATGAAGTCAATCTCTCCTCCACTTTGAGCCAGGAGAGATTGACATGCATATTATTAATGTTATCTCTCTGTGTACATAATAATAATAATAATAATAATAATAATAATATGCCATTTAGCAGACGCTTTTATCCAAAGCGACTTACAGTCATGCGTGCATACATTTTTGTGTTTGGGTGGTCCCGGGGACATCTAAGGGCAAACCGTGCTGCCCTGTTTTGAGCCAATTGCAATTTTCCTAAGTCCCTCTTTGTGGCACCTGACCACAAGACTGAACAGTAGGCCAGGTGCGACAAAACTAGGGCCTGTAGGACCTGCCTTGTTGATAGTGCTGTTAAGAAAGCAGAGCAGCACTTTATTATGGACAGACTTCTCCCCATCTTAGCTGCTGTTGTATCAATATGTTTTGACCAGGACAGTTTACAATCCGGGGTTACTCCAAGCAGTTTAGTCACCTCAACTTGCTCAATTTCCACATTATTCATTACAATATTTAGTTGAGGTTTAGGGTTTAGTGAATGATTTGTCCTAAATACAATGCTTTTAGTTTTAGAAATATTTAGGACTAATTTATTCCTTGCCACCTATTCTGAAACGAACTGCAACTCTTTATGTGTTGCAGTCATTTCAGTCGCTGTAGTAGCTGACGTGTATAGTGTTGAGTCATCCGCATACATAGACACACTTGCTTTACTCAAAGCCGGTGGCATGTCATTAGTAAAAATTGAAAAAAGTAAGGGGCCTAGACAGCTGCCCTGGGGAATTCCTGATTCTTCCTGGATTATGTTGGAGAGGCTTCCATTAAAGTACACCATCTGTGTTCTGTTAGACAGGTAACTCTTTATCCACAATATAAACTCAGCAAAAAAAGAAATGTCCCTTTTTCAGGACCCTGTCTTTCAAAGATAATTAGTAAAAATCCAAATAACTTCACAGATCTTCATTGTAAAGGGTTTAAACACTGTTTCCCATGCTTGTTCAATGAACCATAAACAATTAATGAACATGCACCTGTGGAACGGTCGTTAAGACACTAACAGCTCACAGAAGGTAGGCAATTAAGGTCACAGTTATGAAAACTTAGGACACTAAAGAGGCCTTTCTACTGACTCTGAAAAACACCAAAAGAAAGATGCCCAGGGTCCCTGCTCATCTGCGTGAACGTGCCTTAGGCATGCTGCAAGGAGGCATGAGGACTGCAGATGTGGCCAGGGCAATAAATTGCAATATCTGTACTGTGAGATGCCTAATACAGCACTACAGGGAGACAGGATGGACAGCTGACCAGTACATCCGAACATCACACCTGCGGTACAGGTACATGATGGCAACAACAACTGCCAGAGTTACACCAGGAACTCCCTCATGGTACCCTTCCTGCAGGCTCATCCTGACATGACCCTCCAGCATGACAATGCCACCAGCCATACTGGTTGTTCTGTGCGTGATTTCCTGCAAGACAGGAATGTCAGTGTTCTGCCATGGCCAGCGAAGAGCCCGAATCTCAATCCCATTGAGCACATCTGGGACCTGTTGGATCGGAGGGTGCGGGCTAGGGCCATTCCCCCCAGAAATGTCAGGGAACTAGCAGGTGCCCTGGTGGAAGAGTGGGGTAACATCTCACAGCAAGAACTGGCAAATCTGGTGCAGTCCATGAGGAGGAGATGCACTGCAGTACTTAATGCAGCTTGTGGCCACACCAGATACTGACTGTGACTTTTGATTTTGACCCCCCCCCCTTTTGTTCAGGGACACGTTATTCCATTTGTTAGTCACATGTCTGTGGAACTTGTTCAGTCTCAGTTGTTGAATCTTGTTATGTTCATACAAATATTTACACATGTTAAGTTTGCTGAAAAGAAACGCAGTTGACAGTGAGAGGACGTTACTTTTTTTGCTGAGTTTAGCAGGGGGTGTAAAGCCATAACACATACGTTTTTCAAGCAGACTATGATCGATAATGTCAAAAGCTGCACTGAAGTCTAACAAAACAGCCCCCACAATCTTTTTATCATCAATTTCTCTCAACCAATCATCAGTAATTTGTGTAAGTGCTGTGCTACTTGTCCTTCCCAATAAGTCTGCTGAAAGTCTGTTGTCAATTTGTTTACAGTAAAATAGCATTGTATCTAGTCAAACACAATTTTTTCCAAAAGTTTACAAAGGGTTGTTAACTGATGATTTTAATGCAGGAAAACTGAAATCCGTTTTACCTCATTTCTACCAGATTGTCACCTGTGCAAAACTCTAAATCACCTTTACTCCACATAGAGACACATACAAAGCTCTACCTCACCCTCCATTTGGCAAAGCATAACTCTATCCTCCTTATTCCTGCTTACAAGTGAGCGATGGCGCCGAAGGGGATAGCTGCCGTTTTATGGACTCTTAACCAACCGTGCTATTTTGTGTGTTTTTTTTCGCATTGTTTGTAACTTATTTTGTACATAATGTTGCTGCTACTGTCTCTTATGACCGAAATAGCTTCTGGACATCAGAACAGCATTACTCACCATGAACTGGACAAATAATGTTTCTTTAATGAGTCGGACGAGAGGGATTTGCTCCAGACACCTGACAGGGCCCTCATCCCCGTCATTTGCAGTAGAAAGAAAAGGAGATATCGCGGAAGGAGATCGGGGTGCTTGGTAAGGAGCCGGCGACGAGTGGCTAATCTGCCTTTGCCATCGATACTATTGGCCAACTTACAATCGCTTGATAATAAAGTGGACGAACTACAGGCACGAATATATCCTACCAACGGGACATTAAAAACTGTAATATCTTATGTTTCACCGAGTCGTAGCTGAACGAAAACATGAATAACATACAGCTGGCGGGTTTTACACAGTATCTGCAGGATAGAACAGAAGCCTCTGGTAAGACAAGGGGTGGCGGTCTATGTATATCTGTAAACAAAAGCTGGTGCACGATATCTAAAGAAGTCTCAAGGTTTTGCTCGCCTGAGGTAGAGTATCACATGATAAGCTGTAGACCACACTATCTACCAAGAGAGTTTATCTATATTCTTCGTAGCTGTCTATTTACCACCACAAGCCGATGCTGGCACTAAGACCGCACTCAATGAACTGTATACGGCCATAAGCAAACAGGAAAATGCTCATCCAGAGGCGGCGCTCCTAGTGGCCGGGGACTTTAATGCAGGGAAACATGTCTGTTTTACCTCATTTCTACCAGCATGTTAAATGTGAAACCAGAGGGGGAAAAACTCTAGACCACCTTTACTCCACACACAGAGACGCGTACAAAGCTCTCCCTTGCCCTCCATTTTGCAAATCTGACCATAATTATATCCTCCTGATTCCTGCTTACAAGCAAAAACTAAAGCAGGAAGCACCAGTGACTCGGTCAATAAAAAAGTGGTCAGATGAAGCAGATGCTAAGCTACAGGACTGTTTTGCTAGCACAGACTGGAATATGTTCCAATGGCATTGAGGAGTACACCACCTCAGTCACTGGCTTCATCAATAAGTGCACCGATGACGTCGTCCCCACAGTGACTGTACGTACATACCCCAACCAGAAGCCATGGATTACAGGCAACATCTGCACTGAGCTAAAGGGTAGAGCTGCCGCTTTCAAGGAGCGGGACTCTAACCCGGACGCTTATAAGAAATCCCGCTACGCCCTCCCGACGAACCATCAAACATGCAAAGTGTCAATACAGGACTAAGATCGAATCGTACTACACCGGCTCCGACGCTCGTCAGATGTGGCAGGGCTTGCAAACTATCACAGACTACAAAGGGAAGCACAGCCGCGAGCTGCCCAGTGACACGAGCCTACCTGACGAGCTAAATTACTTCTATGCTCACTTCGAGGCAAGTAACACTGAAACATGCATGAGAGCTTCAGCTGTTCCGGACGTCTGTGTGATCACGCTCTCCGTAGTCGAAGTGAGTAAGACCTTTAAACAGGTCAACATTCACAAGGCCGCAGGGCCAGACCGATTACCAGGACGTTTACTCCGAGCATGCGCTGACCAACTGAGTCTGTAATACCAACATGTTTCAAGCAGACCACCATAGTCCCTGTGCCCAAGAACACTAAGGTAACCTGCCTAAATGACTACCGACCCGTAGCACTCACATTTGTAGCCATGAAGTGCTTTGAAAGGCTGGTCATGGCTCATATCAACACCATGATCCCAGAAACCCTAGACCCACTCCAATTTGCATACCGCCCCAACAGATCCACAGATGATGCAATTTCTATTGCGCTCCACACTGCCCTTTCACACCTGGACAAAAGGAACACCTATGGGAGAATGCTATTCATTGACTACAGCTCAGCGTTCAACACCATAGTGCCCTCATAGCTCATCAGGTTGGATGGGGAGGCTCTCTGCACAGCTATTTTCAGGTCTCTCCAGAGATGTTCGATCGGGTTCAAGTCCGGGCTCTGGCTGCGCCACTCAAGGACATTCAGAGACTTGTCCCGAAGCCACTCCTGCGTTATCTTGGCTGTGTGCTTAGGTCCGTTGTCCTGTTGGAAGGTGAACCTTCGCCCCAGTCTGAGGTCCTGAGCGCCCTGGAGCATGTTTACATCAATGATCTCTCTGTACTTTGCTCCGTTCATCTATGCCTATATCCTGACTAGTCTCACAGTCTTCCTGCCGCTGAAAAACATCCCCACAGCATGATGCTGCCTCCAATTTGTAAGTCGCTCTGGGTAAGAGCGTCTGCTAAATTACTTAAATGTAAATGTTTCCTCCAGATGTGACGCTTGGCATTCAGGCCAAAGAGTTCAATCTTGGTTTCATCAGACCAGAGAATCTTGTTTCTCATGGTCTGAGAGTCTTTAGGTGCCTTTTGGCAAAACTCCAAGCGGGCTGTCATGTGCCTTTTAGGAGTGGCTTCCTTCTGGCCACTCTACCATAAAGGCCTGATTGGTGGAATGCTGTAGCGATGGTTGTCCTTCTGGAAGGTTCTCCCATCTCCACAGAGGAACTCTAGAGCTCTGTCAGAGTGACCATCGGGTTCTACCTCCCCGACCAAGGCCCTTCTCCCCCGATTGCTCATTTTGGCCGGGCGGCCAGCTCTAGGAAGAATCTTGGTGGTTCCAAACTTCTTCCATTTAAGAATGATGGAGGCCACTGTGTTCTTGGGGACCGTCAATGCTGCAGAAATGTTTTGGTACCCTTCCCCAGATCTGTGCTTCGACACAATCCTGTCTTGGATCTCTACGGACAATTCCTTCGACCTCATGGCTTGGTTTTTGCTCTGACATTCACTGTCAACTGTGGGACCTTATATAGACGGATTTGTGCCTTTCCAAATCATGGCCAATCAATTTAATTTACCACAGGTGGACTCCAATCAAGTTGTAGAAACATCCTCAAGGATTGATCAATGGAAAAGAGGATGCACCTGCGTCTCATAGCAAAGGGTCTGAATACTTATGTAAATAAGGTATTTCTGTTTTCTACCAACCTGTTTTCGCTTTGTCATTTTGGGGTATTGCTGAAGATTTTTTTTATTAATCAATTTTAGAATAATGCTGTAATGTGGAAAATGTCAAGATGTCTGAATAATTTCTGAAGGTACTGTATATGTTTCAAGCAGACCACCATAGTCCTTATGCCCAAGAACGCCAAGGTAACCTGTCTAAATGACGATCACCACTGTTAGGTTCTGACAGACAGAGTGAAAAACTAACGGACAACTAGTCAAAGCTCAAACAAAGTTTATTCACCCAATGGATCAAACAGCTGCAAAGACGAAGACATGTTTACACAAGCACATATATTTATACCTTCTTCCTATGCTGAGTCCCCTCCTTGCACATCTGGACAGCCAATACATCTCTGGTGCTAGACAGGACTTTAGTGGTGCTTGTTCTTTCTCAGTTCATCTGACCTGACATCGGCCCAAAATTCCTCACTCCTCCCCAACGCACGGCTACCCGATCTGTTGACTGAAACCAGACCGTTGCCTCTCCTCCATAGGATACATGAGATTTAACAATAACATGTTCTGACAAAATGTAAACTTGTTTCTGCCCTTCCCTTTCTCCCCCAGTAGATTTCAGTTAGACCCTCAGTTCTAATATGGTAACATGAATATTTTCAACATCTCCCTGACCCTGTAATACCTATATGTTTCAAGCAGACCCCCATAGTTCTTGTACCCAAGAACGCCAAGGTAACCTGTCTAAATGACAATCACCACGTAGGACTCACATCTCTAGGCTGGTCATGGCTCACATCAACACCAACACCATCACCCCAGACACCCTGGACACACTCCAATTCACATACTGCCCCAACAGTTCCACAAACGACCCAATCTCTATTGCGCTCCACACTGCCCTTTCCCACCTGGACAAAAGGAACACGTGAGAATGCTGTTTGTTGACTACAGCTCAGCGTTCAACACCATAGTGCCCTCCAAGCTCATCACCAAGCTAAGGGCCCTGGGATTAAACACCTCCCTGGATCCTGGACTTCCTGACAGGCTGCCCCCAGGTGGTGAGGGTAGGCAACAACTCATCCGCAACGCTGAAACGCAACATGGGGTCCCCTCAGGGGTGCGTGCTTAGTCCCCTCCTGTACTCCCACAACTCCAACACCATCATTAAGTTTGAAACTCAATTCCAGTTTTATTTTGTGACTCAATTCCAGTTTATCTGACAATCAAAGGATGATTATCTGCAAGGTTATGGTTGAATGACTGTTTTAATGTTTCACCAGCTTGTGTTTTGGTATTGGTTATTGAGGGTTACTGAGTGTGAGAAATACTTTGTTACTCCTTGCTGAATACTGAATGTGGTTATTGAGCGTTTAATGCTGATGGTTGGAGAAACCAGTCCACTGCTCTTTATTATTTTAATTCAGTGTTACCAGTGTGACGCTATATCACAGTGAGTGATTGTATACATTGACTATTAAAAGACACCATACTGTTGCTCTTGTTTTGGTGTGTTGACGATCAAGACTCTCAACACTATACCACTGCTCCTAATGGATGAACATTGTTCAACATTCTATAATTCTTAAACATCATTCTATGGGTTTTAGTACATTTTAAAGTGACAACTCTGTGTCTCAGTTACCTTGGATACCTTTTCGTTATACCACAATCTAGGTTTGTGAAAATCACCCTGAACTCTTTGGGTCACCTCTTTTAGATCTACCTCTAGCCCACCATGTCTGAACCGGGTTCTGGCTGTGGTGTTCCAGCCCAGAGAAGCTCACAGCGGGGTCCAGAGATGCTGTCAGTGAAGCTGGGGGACTGCAGTCAAACAGTGGAACTCAATGTGATTGTCAAAGAGGAGGAGGAGGAGAGAGAAATCGATGAGGGGGAGGAGGAAGAGCGAGAGGAGGACAGGGACTCAGTTGACTCAGGTAAATTCAGGCTAACATCCTCTTTGGTTCAGAGAGGTAAACTACAAAGCAGTATCAATGAGTTAGCCAGCTAACTTTGATGAACAACCCAAATAACTAGATTTTCTAGTTCATTCATGTAAACTTAGATATGTTTTTGGTTGTTGAGTCAATTAGACCATGACAATTTCAAGCTTATCTTTCTAAACAATAAAAAGTTATTTCTGAATATTTAGGGAAGTTAGCTGACTAACTCATTGATTCTGCTTTGTAGTTTACCCCTCAGGCTTCTGTATGTGTAAGAGGGAAGGAGAGTGCCAAAACAAAAATGGCTACCGACCATTGCGCAATGCATTGTAATTTGACAATGGCATTATAATAATAATAATAATAATATGCCATTTAGCAGACGCTTTTATCCAAAGCGACTTACAGTCATGTGTGCATACATTCTTACGTATGGGTGGTCCCGGGGATCGAACCCACTACCCTGGCGTTACAAGCGCCATGCTCTACCAATTGAGCTACAGAGGACCATTATCTATGTGCGATGCAATGCAAAAAGCCCCTTGCAAAGTCTTTCTTTCAATACTCTGTTAATCCAAATTAATGTTGAATCCTGCATTGTTAAGCTAAAAGCTTTTGTTTCTATCAGTCTGTTTCTTACTCTCTATATCTGTTCATATTATTACAGGAAAAAACCCAAACCCAGACAACGAGCGCAGTTCCACAGCATTAAGACTACCTGGACGTGGGACTTACCCCTGTCTTCAATGTGAAAAGAGTTTCAGTTCGTCAAGTAATCTAAAGAATCATCAAAGAGTACACACTGGAGAGAAACCTTTCCACTGCTCCATATGTGGGAAGAGTTTCAGTGAGAAAGTAAACCTTAAGAGACATGCGAGAGTGCATAGTGGAGAGAAGCCTTACCACTGCACCACATGTGGGAAGAGCTTCAATCATTCAGGAAGCCTTAAGGACCATCAGCGAATACATACAGGGGAGAAACCTTACCACTGCTCTCTTTGTGGTAAGAGTTTCAGTCGAGCAGGAGACCTGAAGACTCATCAAAGATCACACAGTGGAGAGAAGCCTTACCACTGCTCACTTTGCGAGAAGAGTTTCAATCAGCCAGGAAACCTAAAGAGTCATCAGCGAATACACACTGGAGAGAAGTCTGCCTGTACTCTCAATGTGATTGTCAAAGAGGAGGAGGACGAGCAGGAAATTGATGAGAAGGAAAGGAGAGAAGTTGAGGAAGAGGAGGAAACTAGTGGTGCGGTTGACCAAGGTACATCAAGACTACCTGGTCGTGGGAGTTACCCCTGTCCTCAATGTGGAAAGAGTTTCAGTTTCTCAGGTAATCTAACGAATCATCAAAGAGTACACACTGGAGAGAAACCATTCCACTGTGCCACATGTGGGAAGAGTTTCAGTGAAAAAGTCAACCTCACGAGACATGAGAGGGTACATAGTGGAGAGAAGCCTTACCACTGCACCACATGTGAGAAGAGCTTCAATCATTCTGGAAGCCTTAAGGAACATCAAAGAGTACATACAGGGGAGAAGCCTTACGACTGCTCTATTTGTGGGAAGAGTTTCAGTCAGCCAGGAAACCTTAAGAAACATCAGAGAATACATACAGGGGAGAAGCCTTACCAGTGCTCTCTATGTGGAAAGAATTTTCGTTTTGCAGGAGACTTAAAGAATCATCAGAGATCACACAGTGGAGAGAAGCCTTACCACTGCTCTCAGTGTGGGGAGGGATTCACTCAGCTAAGAAGTCTTAAAAGTCATCAGAGAATACAAATTGGAGAGAAGCCTGCCTGTGCTTTCAATGTAATTGTCCATGAGGGTGAGAGGGAAATCAATGTGGAGAAAAAGAGAGAAGTTGAGGAAGAGGAGGACAATAGTGGTGCAGTTGACCCAGATACATCAAGACTACCTGGTCGTTACCCTTGCCATCAATGTGGGAAGAGTTTCCGTTCCTCAAGTGGTCTAAAGAATCATCAAAGAGTACACACTGGAGAGAAACCTTTCCACTGCTCCCAATGTGAGAGGGGTTTCAGTGAGAAAGTAAACCTTAAGAGACACGAGAGAGTACATAGTGGAGAGAAGCCTTACCACTGCACCACATGTGGGAAGAGTTTCAATCATTCAGGAAGCCTTAAAGAACATCATAGAATTCATACAGGGGAGAAACCTTACCACTGCTCTCAGTGTGGAGAGGGATTCACTCACCTAAGAAGTCTTAAAAGTCATGAGAGAATGCACGTTGGAGGGAAGCCTGCCTGTGCTTTCAATGTGATTGTCCAAGAGGAGGAGGAGGAAGAAGTTGAGGGAGAGGAGAGTGACATAAAAATGAAGTGAGGATACTACATAAGCTAACTCTATAGGTATGGAAATGCAAACCTATTCTTGCAATGGCGTATTCTGTGACAGCATGGTCATGGGCAGCACCGTTGAGGGCTAGCTTCATCTTCTTTTACTTCTATGAGTGTATTGGAACTTCACAAATGAACTCAACTTGAATACCACCACCTAATGTGCTGGAGTGTGTATTTATTGAACCTTTATTTTGACAGGGAGTCAATGCTGAGACCAAGGTCTCTTTTCCAGATTAGCCCTGGATAGCACCACAGTACACATCAAAATACAATGAACACATTCATATACAGACTAATATACACATTATTGTATGGGATGTAGCTCAGTTGATAGAGCATTGCGTTTGCAACGCCAGGGTTGTGGGTTCAATTCCCACTAGGGGCCAGCATAAAAAAATAAAATATGTATTCACTAACTGTAAGTCGCTCTGGATAAGAGCGTCTGCTAAATGACTAAAATGTAAAAATATAAATGTAATTGTACACAACAATACACGAAAGCAAAACACAATGTAAAAAAAACAGACACATTCTTTAGTAAAACGTTCTCTATCAACAGTCTGAAATGCATTAGAGGCATCAATTCCTACAATTTTAAAGTGGATTGTAGATCATTCATAATCATAAATCAACTCTCTAGACACCAATAGAGTGAACGGGTTTGATAACATATCATTTAGAGGCAGCTGCTCTTGTATAAATAGTATCACCATAATGGTGAAAGGTCGACTGCTTCCTGCTGACTAGATAGAGACCAGATCTGTTTCTGTAAAAACGCCCACTTTAAATCTTAGGCCTGAGCTTGTTAAGGAACTATGTTTAAAAAAAATTAAAACTATAAATCATTGTCAATCAAAATACGAAGGTATTTGTATGCAGGGACTTGTTTGATTTATAGAACCATCCAACGAGTGAGGAAGATGTAATCCATCTGAGGCAATCTTACGAGAACTTGAAAACAACATGTATTCAGTTTTGCCTGTATTTAGTATGAATTTTAAATCAGTAAGGGCTTCCTGCACAACTGAAAATTCGGACTGTAGCCTTGTCACAGCCAGGTCAGCAGTCGTGGCAATTGCGTACATAATAGTATCATCCGCATATATAGTAATATATATATATATATATATATATATATATATATATATATATACTGAATAAGACATTTTCCATTCAAACAAGAACCTTATTTCTCTCGTTTACATCCCTGTTATTGAGTATTTCTCCTTTGCTAAAATAATCCATCCACCTGACAGGTGGGGCATATCAAGAAGCTGATTAAACAGCATGATCATTACACAGGTGCACCTTGTGCTGGGGACAATAAAAGGCCACTCTAAAATGTGCGGTTTTGTTACACAACACAATGCCACAGATGTCTCAAGTTTTGAGGGAGCGTGCAATTGATCATTCAAGGCAGGAGCAAAAAAAACAGACACTCGGCCCTCCAGGAATTGGGTTCGACACCCCTGCTTTGCCTGGAGACGGAGGGAAAGTAAAAGAGCTGTTGCCAGATAATTGAATGTTCATTTCTCTACCATAAGCCAACCACATCGTTTTAGAGAAATTGGCAGTACATCCATCCGCATCTGGCCTCACAACCGCAGATCACGTGTAACCACGCCAGCCCAGGACCTCCACATCTGGCTAAGCATGTGATATATACTGAACAAAGATATAAACAAAACATGCAACAATTTCGAAGATTTTATTGAGTTACAGTTCACATAAGGAACTCAGTCAATTGAAATAAATTCATTAGGCCCTAATCTATGGATTTCACGTGACTGGGAATACAGATATGCATCTTTTGGTCTCAAATAGGGGGCGTGGATCAGAAAACCGGTCAGTATCTGGTGTGACCACCATTTGCCTCATGCAGCGGGACACATCTCCTTCGCATAGAGTTTATCAGGCTGTTGATTGTGGCCTGTGGAATGTTGTCCCCCTCCTCTTCAATGGCTGTGCGAAGTTGCCGTGCATTATCATGCTGAAACATGAGGTGATGATGGCGGATGAATGGCATGAAAATGGGCCTCAGGACGTACTGCAAAATTCTCAAAAAACGATGTTGGAGGCGGCTTATGGTACAGAAATGAACATTCAATTTTCTGGCATCAGCGCTGGTGGACATTCCTGCAGTCAGCATGCAAATTGTACGCTCCCTCAAAACTTGAGACATCTGTGACATTGTGTTGTGTGACAAAACTGCACATTTTAGAGTGGCCTTTTATTGTCCCCAGCATGCTGTTTAATCAGCTTCTTGATTGGACACCTGTCAGGTGGATGGATTATCTTGGCAAAGGAGAAATGCTCACTATCAGGGAAATACGCTTTTTGTGCGTATGGAACATTTCCGGGATATTTTTATTTCAGCTCATGACACATGGGACCAACACTTTACATGTTGTGTTTATATTTTTGTTCAGTGTATATCTGCATCTGGGCTGTGTTCAGTATTCAATCAGATTGCGGATGGTAATTTCCGAATGATCCGACTCATGCAGCGCTGACAGTGAATGGGATTTCCATAAATGCAGGAGCATTGCCTTTTAAAAGCTGCAATGTTGACAACTGCCACTGTGATTGAATCCCAGCCTTAGTCTAGTCATGGCAAAAACATGATGTCTTTCTTTTAGATGCATAGCACAGACAACACAATAAACAACCATTTTTAACCCTAAACGCCACAGTATCATGTTAAAGGGAACTTCATATTCATCATCTCCAGCACCACCCCAATATCAACATATGTGAAAATGGCGCATTTCTAATATTTTGAAGTTAGAGGAAGATAAGTGCTTCCAATGACATCATCGTAGTCCCCGTGTAGCTCAGTTGGTAGAGCATGGCGCTTGCAACGCCAGGGTTGAGGGTTAGTTTCCCACGGGGGGCCAGTATGAAAATGTATGGATAAGAGCGTCTGCTAAATGACTAAAATGTAAAATGGTGTGCGTTGTGTGATTTTAACCAATTATGAGAAGGCATTGTCTACTAATTACCTACTAAATGGTTGATGATGTCATTGGAAACACTCATCTTCCTCTATATTTTGTACTACGAAACATAGAAACGCGGCATTTTCACATATGTTGATGTTGGGGGTGGTGCTTGAGATGATGAATATGTAGTAGAATTGTTTTTTAAATGTATTTTTTAAAGTAACGTATGCCCATGTACATGATTTAAAATGTAAAACAGTTTACAGTAGCGTAGTCTATATAGGCCTTGATCTGAAAACTTGGGTGTCTGACAGAATTCAGGCGTGAATATTTTTTATACATGATTAAACTCAGTAGAAGGGCTGGTTTGTATTGACATCAAGTGTATTGTTATGTCATGATCTGGATGGAACCTGTGTTTAAAATATTGTAAAGAATCCATTAATTGAATAATAAATGCAAACAAACTGTAATCTTCTTCATTGAAGGTGGATGATGTTGGTAGATTGTCTTTATCCATGAAAAGTCAGTATTGTATCATAGTGATAATAAATCATAAGAATAAGAGAAGCTATACACTGCATTGTTGGAATAATATAACATCACACTGCAGATAGCTGAAGATAGAAATGGGCTTTCTTGTTTTAGTTGATGAAAGCTATTTGCATTTATTTTATGGAGTGGCTGCTGTTCTGGATTTTCTGGGACCCGTATTTTCCGGACAAAAGATACAGAGCGTTCTGCGCATGTGTAGGATTACTTTACACACAGTCTCTGCTCTACTCGTTCAGCTGCCCAGAGAAGAGGCTACTCAGAGACACAGAACGTGATCCGGATCCTTAGCTTTGAGAAAGAGGTTTCCGGAGGGGCGGGCGGGGTGTGGTAGTCGTGGGGTTTTGATAAAAAATGCTTTATCTGCCTTCCCAATGAAAACTACTTAGAAAATTCTAACATTTATTTTATGGAAAAAATATGTGGACGATGGACCTTGCTGTCGTGTTGACAACATGACAGAGAGAGTGGCGCAGATTACCGTTCGATTTGAGAAGGGTGCGGCTCCCTCCCTGCTTTCGCCCAATAAGGTGACAGGCCTATGACCGGTGCCCCGTGGCTCAGCATAATCAAATCCGCCCAGTGTCTATAAGTGGGTGTTGCGAAAGAAGTGGGAGGATCAACAGAAGTGGGAGTTTGGAAAGCCAATGAGCTAATTGGGCAGATTTGTTGCCACTCGACCGTTTTGCATGTCTGATGGGGCTGCACAGCAAGTCGATTGTTGACAACTGTAGCATTTTAGCTTAGCCTAACCCTAACCCTTTTCCTAGCCTAAGTCTCATTCTCATAACTACCCACGTTAATTATCCCAACCTGCTGCATTAGTTCTCCTAACCTGCTGCATTAATTATCCTAACCTGCTATGTAAACATTAAACTAACCTGCTGTCCAACGGGCTGTGGACCTATGTTTTGGAACATGGTAGCTGGTAACCAGTTAAAACAGCTAGAACATCTAGTACCAGCTTCAGAGCAGGACTAGGTGGGTTTCTGGGCCGATAGCAGTCACCCGGTGCGCAACAACCAATGGCTGCTTGCAATGTCTTTGTCTGCTCATTGGATGATGCTGCCATCATTGACATGGTGGAATCGTTGGTCGGCTGCTAACCGAATGACTGCGTTGTAGTGTCCTGGAACGCCGCTACTGTCTGCCTGCTGTTGGGAATCACCCACTGTCTGCCTGCTGTTGGGAATCACCTACTGTCTGCCTGCTGTTGGGAATCACCCACTGTCTCATACATTGTAATATTGTTGTGTGCTGGTATTGTACATTTTGTATTGTAGATATGTAGTGGTGTAATAATGTTATATGATGTACTGTTTTATCTTTTGTTTTATATGTGATGTAAGTGCTTTAATGTGTTTGGACCCCAGGAAGAGTAGCTGCTGCCTTGGCTAATGGGGATCCCTAATAAATACAAATACTGTAACTTGCTTAGACCTATATTTCAATAGATTGGCTACTGTATCAATTCATCATTAATTCATTCATGTCATCACACAGCATACGAGTCATTCATGCTTTGAAATGCAATCAAGCATTTTAGTATTAAAATACAATAACAAAGGGAGCTTTGGATAATTAGCCTAAACAATAAATAAACAATAAATAAACCGCAATTCACAAACGCATGCAACTGTTTTTACTCTTTGCTGTAATAAAGGCTTTATAGTTTTGTTTACACTGTTTCAAACATGTCTCAAGGGTTGAGGGAATAGGGAATGTTTTTCCTGAACAAATTAGGTATTTCGGTAACAGAAATGTTCAGTCAGAGAAACAAAGTAAGAAACTAAATGGCTGTAATGATGTTGCAGCTTCAGCACGGACTGCTGTGATAAACTCTTGCTGTGCTGTGGTGCCTGTTCACTGCAGCAGGGAGGAGAGAGAGACAACGTTCGCCAGTCACACAGGCACTCAATGACTCAAGAGGGGCCATCGGGCTCCCTCTTGAGTCATTTGTGTGTCTTAATTATTTCATCAAACGGTGCACTTAAAGCATCAGTGCATATAGTTGATTTTATTCAAACACATAGGGTGTGTCTATATATGGAAAAATACACGTTTTAACATTTAGACCAATCGATTGGTCGAAAGAACAGACGTCTCTCGGTCGACCAAATTATTATATAAATATGTGGAAAGACTTGAAGATTGCTGTTCACCACTGCTCTCCATCTAACTTAACAGAGCTTGAAAAAAGCTGCAAGGAAGAATGAGAGAAAATCCCCAAATCCAAATGTAAAAAGCTGATACAGACATACCCAAGACGACTCGAAGCTGTAATCACCGCCAAAGGTGCTTCTACAAAGTATTGAAAATGAGTTATATTTCTGTATTTCATTTTCAATAAAATAGCTCACATTTCTAAAAATATGTTTTCACTTTGTCATTATGGGGTATTGTGTGTAGATGGGTGAGAAAAATAAATCATCAATTTTGAATTCAGGCTGTAACAACAAAATGTGGAATAAGTCAAGGGGTATGAATACTTTCTGAAGGCACTGTAGGTGAGACAAGTTCACAACCATACAGTTGAAGTTGGAAGTTTACATACAATTAGGTTGGAGCCATTAAAACTCGTTTTTCAACCACTCCACAAATTTCTTGTTAACAAACTATAGTTTTGGCAAGTCAGTTAGGACATCTACTTTGTGCAAGACACAAGTCATTTTCCCAAAAATTGTTTACAGACAGATTATTTCACTTATAATTCACTGTATCACAATTGTAGTGGGTCAGAAATGTACATACACTAAGTTGACTGTGCCTTTAAACAGCTTGGAAAATTCCAAAAACTGATGTAATTGCTTTAGAAGCTTCTGATAGGCTAATTGACACAGTGGGGGAAAAAAGTATTTAGTCAGCCACCAATTGTGCAAGTTCTCCCACTTAAAAAGATGAGAGAGGCCTGTAATTTTCATCATAGGTACACGTCAACTATGACAGACAAAATGAGAAGAAAAAAATCCTGAAAATCACATTGTAGGATTTTTTATGAATTTATTTGCAAATTATGGTGGAAAATAAGTATTTGGTCAATAACAAACATTTCTCAATACTTTGTTATATACCCTTTGTTGGCAATGACACAGGTCAAACGTTTTCTGTAAGTCTTCACAAGGTTTTCACACACTGTTGCTGGTATTTTGGCCCATTCCTCCATGCAGATCTCCTCTAGAGCAGTGATGTTTTGGGGCTGTCGCTGGGGAACACGGACTTTCAACTCCCTCCAAAGATTTTCTATGGGGTTGAGATCTGGAGACTGGCTAGGCCACTCCAGGACCTTGAAATGCTTCTTACGAAGCCACTCCTTCGTTGCCCGGGCGGTGTGTTTGGGATCATTGTCATGCTGAAAGAGCCAGCCACGTTTCATCTTCAATGCCCTTGCTGATGGAAGGAGATTTTCACTCAAAATCTCACGATACATGGCCCCATTCATTCTTTCCTTTACACGGATCAGTCGTCCTGGTCACTTTGCAGAAAAACAGCCCCAAAGCATGATGTTTCCACCCCCATGCTTCACAGTAGGTATGGTGTTCTTTGGATGCAACTCAGCATTCTTTGTCCTCCAAACACGACGAGTTGAGTTTTTACCAAAAAATTATATTTTGGTTTCATCTGACCATATGACATTCTCCCAATCCTCTTCTGGATCATCCAAATGCACTCTAGCAAACTTCAGACGGGCCTGGACATGTACTGGCTTAAGCAGGGGGACACGTCTGTCACTGCAGGATTTGAGTCCCTGGCGGCGTAGTGTGTTACTGATGGTAGGCTTTGTTACTTTGGTCCCAGCTCTCTGCAGGTCATTCACTAGGTCCCCCCGTGTGGTTCTGGGATTTTTGCTCACCGTTCTTGTGATCATTTTGACCCCACGGGGTGAGATCTTGCGTGGAGCCCCAGATCGAGGGAGATTATCAGTGGTCTTGTATGTCTTCCATTTCCTAATAATTGCTCCCACAGTTGATTTCTTCAAACCAAGCTGCTTACCTATTGCAGATTCAGTCTTCCCAGCCTGGTGCAGGTCTACAATTTTGTTTCTGGTGTCCTTTGACAGCTCTTTGGTCTTGGCCATAGTGGAGTTTGGAGTGTGACTGTTTGAGGTTGTGGACAGGTGTCTTTTATACTGATAACAAGTTCAAAAAGGTGCCATTAATACAGGTAACGAGTGGAGGACATAGTTAATACAGGTAACGAGTGGAGGACAGAGGAGCCTCTTAAAGAAGAAGTTACAGGTCTGTGAGAGCCAGAAATCTTGCTTGTTTGTAGGTGACCAAATACTTATTTTCCACCATAATTTGCAAATAAATTCATAAAAAATCCTACAATGTGATTTTCTGGATTTTTTGTCCTCAATTTGTCTGTCATAGTTGACGTGTACCTATGATGAAAATTACAGGCCTCTCTCATCTTTTTAAGTGGGAGAACTTGCACAATTGGTGGCTGACTAAATACTTTTTTTCCCCACTGTATCATTTGAGTCAATTGGAGGTGTACCTGTGGATGTATTTCAAGGCCTACCTTCAAACTCAGTGCCTCTTTGCTTGACATCATGGGAAAATCAAAAGAAATCAGCCAAGACCTCAGAAAAAAATTGTAGACCTCCACAAGTCTGGTTCATCCTTGGGAGCAATTTCCAAACGCCTGAAGGTACCACGTTCATCTGTACAAACAATAGTACACAAGTATAAACACCATGGGACCACGGAGCCGTCATACCGCTCAGGAAGGAGACGCGTTCTGTCTCCTAGAGATGAACGTACTTTGGTCCGAAAAGTGCAAATCAATCCCAGAACAACAGCAAAGGACCTTTTGAAGATGCTGGAGGAAACAGGTACAAAAGTATCTATTTCCACAGTAAAACGAGTCCTATATCGACATAAACTGAAAGGCCACTCAGCAAGGAAGAAGCCACTGATCCAAAACCGCCATAAAAAAGCGAGACTACGTTTTGCAACTGCACATGGGGACAAAGATTGTACTTTTTTTTAGAAATGTCCTCTGGTCTGATGAAACAAAAATAGAACTGTTTGGCCATAATGACCATCGTTATGTTTGGAGGAAAAAGGGGAACGCTTGCAAGCCGAAGAACACCATCCCAACCGTGAAGCACAGGGGTGGCAGCATCATGCTGTGGGGGTGCTTTGCTGTAGGAGGGACTGGTGCACTTCACAAAATAGATGGCATCATGAGGAAGGAAAATTTTGTGGATATATTGAAGCAACATCTCAAGACATCAGTCAGGAAGTTAAAGCTTGGTCGCAAATGGGTCTTCCAAATGGACAATGACCCCAAGCATACTTTCAAAGTTGTGGCAAAATGGCTTAAGGGCAACAAAGTCAAGGTATTGGAGTGGCCATCACAAAACCCTATTGAGATGTGGCAGGACTTGAAATGAGCAGTTCATGCTTGAAAACCCACACGTCACTGAGTTAAAGCAGTTCTGCATGGAAGAGTGGGCCAAAATTCCTCCACAGCGACGTGAGAGACTGATCAACAACTACAGGAAGGATTTGGTTGGAGTCATTGCAGCTAAAGGTGGCACAACCAGTTATTGAGTGTAAGGGGGCAATTACTTTTTCACACAGGGGAATTGGGTGTTGCATAACTTTGTTTATGAAATAAATATGTAATTGTTATTTACATTTTAGTCATTTAGCAGACGCTCTTATCCAGAGCGACTTACAGTTAGTGAAAACATATTTTTTATACTTGCCCCCCGTGGGAATCGAACCCACAACCCTGGCGTTGCAAACTGCTCTATCAACTGAGCTACATCCCTGCCGGCCATTCCCTCCCCTACCCTGGGCCAATTGTGCGCCGCCCATGAGTCTCCCGGTTGCGGCCGGCTGCGACAGAGCCTGGATTTGAACCAGGATCTCTAGTGGCACAGCTGGCACTGCGATGCAGTGCCTTAGACCACTGCGCCACTCAGGAGAATTATTTGTTCACTTGTGTTCCCTTTATCTAATATTAGGTTTTTGGTTGAAGATCTGATAACATTCAGTATCACAAATATGCAAAAGTGGAGAAAATTAGAAAGGGGGCAAATACTTTTTCATTGTACTGTATGTATATATTCTTAAATTCCATTCCTTACTAGTTTTGTGTGTATTGGGTATATGTTGTGAAATTGTTAGATATTACTTGTTAGATATTACTGCACTGTCAGAGCTAGAAGCACAAGCATTTCGCTACACCCGCTATAACATCTGCTAAACACGTGTATGTGACAAATACAATTTGATTTGATATTATGTATGGGTTTTCTTTTGTTACATGGAATATTGGCAAAAGCCGTATCACTCTCTCCGGTCCTAAAGACTGAGAACTAAAAGAAGGAAGACATTTGAGTTTTGTTTGTTTTGGCAATGTATTCTTTTTATTAGGGTGGATGGAGTAAGTTAGTATCACTAAGTATGGATTTATTTTTTATTTTATATATTTTGTGGTTTCAAACTGTCCAGTTGGTGGTGGCAATACAACTTTTGGATGTAGTCCGCCATAAAACCCAGAGAAGAAGAAGAAAATACATGTTATCCTGTGCGAGCTTTTGTGCGGAGTACATTACGATGTTACAGGTGTCAAACTTATGGGCATGTGGCAGCAGTATGTAGGAGGGAGATTCCAAGGTGTGAGAAGTGTTAAGAAGGGCATGAGACTAAGGAGTGTGAAGCAGTGGGGGAAGTGGTGGTATGTGCTAATTGTAGGGGTGGCCATGGGGCTGGGGATCAGACATGTCCAGTGCGAGAGAAGCAGGTTGAGGTATCCAGGGTAAGAGTAGAGAGGAAGTTGTCATATGCGGAGGCAGTGAAGAAAGTAGAGGAAGATGGGTCAAGGGGGAGGGATCCTGAGAGAAATGGTGTGAGTAGTAGAGATGTACCAGTACAGAGGGATAAACCAAAAAGTGATATATGGTTCAGCAAGATTGGATTTTTAGCGTTTATAGCAATGGTTATTAATTGTACTGCAGGGATGGAACGCAAATCGAAGAAAATTGAGGTTGTGGTGGCAGCTGCAGAGAGATATTTGGGTGTGCGAGACTTGACAGCAGAAGAGTTACAGAGAGTGTTAAGTGGTGATGTCCCATCATTTCAGGTTGAGGGCATGAGGTAGTAGTGAGTGTATTTAAATAGTGGAGAAGGGTGGGGTTAATTATTAGTTGTAGTGTTGAAGGTGTGAGTGTAGTGTTAGATGGTAGGATATTTCTTTGCTTTGGTTTATTTTATTTTTCAAGGAAAGATAAGGGAGTTAAACTCCAGTCTAGTAGGTGGCGGTAATGCAACAAATTGGATGCCAACCGCCGTTAAACCTCATTGAAGAAGAAGAAAATACATGTTTCCCTCCGAGTCTGGTTGATTTAATTCAGTATAATATCCTAATTTAGCACAAATTGTACGTATTGGATTGAACAAGAGAGGCCAGCAAAACATGCACAATGACTACGCTGAAATGACGTTCACGAACATTTCCTGCAGCATCTCATAATTCAGACCAAACGCACTCGGGAAGTGGATACATTTTTTCCCGCTTGCTCTAGGAGATCTCACCATCCTCAAGTTATTTTCTGCCAAACAATTAAATACAGGAAATCCGTTTAAGGTAACGTATTGCTAATTTCTAACATTTTAAAATTATGTTTGTAAAACGGTCTGTAAACCAACGCATTCCATGATGAAACGGTAGTGGTTGCCGCGGCCTGGCTTTGTTGTTATCCCAGCTAGCTAGCCGTTAGCGATTAGCCAGGTAGCCGTTAGCAAGCTAGCTACACATCTCCCGTCCAATCCATTTGTGTAGTTAGCTAGCTAGGATGCTAACTTCATTTCAGGGTCACGGTGGAAGTGTGACTTTTATTTAATAGTTAGCCAGCTGTCGTCTCATCGTGAGTAAAATGACTGTAGCGAGGAATTAGCTAGCTAGCTAACCGGCTGCTCATTGTTTAGCAACAGAGAGGTTAGTTATACAAAATATTTGGCTTAACTATCTAGGTAGTTCGCTAGCCAAATTAACTGGACTAACCGTTGCTAAACTACCCGGCTACAGGTTGATGCATACAGCTAACGCCTTGATCACATCGACATTGTTATACATTTTGGTACACCTGAAGTACATTCATTTCCAAAAGGACGCTGCGTTTGCGTTGCAGAGGCAGTGCGTTCTATTTGGTACATATGTTGAATTTATCGAACATATGCGTCAAATTGTATGCGTAGACGGCTTGACAAAAATGGTAGCAGAAGGTGAATGTTGAACTTTTGTTGCACACATCTCCAGATGATGCTGCTTACCATTTTGTGCAAAACACTGTTGGTGTGATCAAGGCATAATCCAAACGCCTCAAACACACCTACAGTGTCATTGCGCAAAATGTTGGTTTGATCAAGGCTTACCCTTTTTCCATAATGTTTTCAAGCAAATTAAGAAGGAATGTCAACATACGAAGCAAAATAAGAGTTTCCATCAAAATAATACAGCTGTGAAGCAGGCAAGAATAACTAAGTACTTCCGGGTCACTGATCTTTTGGAATCCTTCAGAATGAGTCCCCTCATGTATACCAAAGATTATGGATATACTGACAAGATACCCGCCCTAACAATGGGAGTGGTTGTCCACAAAGCGGCACGGTGGGCTGTCTAGCTCCCGCCTATCCTTTCTTTTGGATTGGTGGATACATCTCATTATTGTAATCCTTTTTTGAATATTCAATGAGGGTTGTTGACGTCAACCGCCTGTATTCAATGGAGAGATATTCTATGCTACTAGCTTCATGAATATGCATAGCCATCTAAAGACAACTCCAATATAGTGTCCTATTTATATCAGTACACTCATAACGACTTAAAGAGGATTACCAAACTTCTATGAGATCAAATAAACCTTGTGTAGTAAATAAGACATTGCTCTCATTGACCTCCATACAAAAACTCCTTGATTGGTGGAAGAAAAGAAATGCAGCCGAGTTGAGCCTCTCTCTTCCTCTCTGTGTAGACATTTACATTTGACATTTTAGTCATTTAGCAGACGCTCTTATCCAGAGCGACTTACATTTAGTGAGTGCATACATTATTTTATTTTTCATACTGGCCTCCTGTGGGAATTGAACCCACAACCCTGGCGTTGCAAACGTCCATGCTCTACCAACTGAGCTACATCCCTGCCTGCCATTCCCTCCCCTACCCTAGACGACGCTAGGCCAATTGTGCGCCGCCCCATGGGTCTCCCGGTCGCGGCCGGCTACGACAGAGCCTGGATTCGAACCAGGATCTCTAGTGGCACAGCTAGCACTGTAAATGAATACTTAGTGCGAAAATGTGCAGAATTATCTATATATTTTATACTTGTTATCATACAAATAATAATTACATGTATTTATATAAGATATGTGATTTTATTTGTTAATTCTTCCAAGCCTAAATGGTCAACAATGTTTTTTGTGTGTGTACTCCTATCATTTATTGCACCGTACACAATTATCTGTACGTTTTGCTGCAGTAAAATGGCTGTCCATTCTACTCAGGAGCATTTCTAGTTTCCAAATCCGCTGAGTTTACACCCAGAGGAGCGTCACTGCTCATTTCGCGGCCCTTAAAGAGTGGCCAATCAGCTTAAATCCAAATTTTAAATTTTTTATATTGGACATAAATATTGTACAGTACATAATCGATTGTGTGTCTATAAAACCAGGGTCCAGCCTACTCACTAGAGTCTATAACATACAAAACGGATGAGTTTGAACAAAACATTTTTGTGTCCAATATGAAATCTGATTGGCTACTCTTTTAAGGGCTGCAAAATGAGCAGCGATGCTCCTCTGGGTGTAAACTCTGTGACGGTGTGAACGGACAGAGACGGTGTGAAGTTGGCAACGATAAGAAGTAGCCACCGTAACAGATAATGTAGCTAACGAAAATAGAGCTATTCTGGAAATTCATGAGCTGGAATATATCGCTAGCTCTGACTATAGAAGCAGATTACTAACTAATTCTACCTGAAGATCATTAGTTTGATTACGGATACGAGAGAAGCGGGCTTGTGATTATTTCACAGTGACTCTAAAATAACATTAATCTCTCTTGGAATAAAGAAGTTGTACGAAGAGAACTGAAAGTCATTGAAGACCGTTTAGCGCTTGAGTCGCTGGTTTATTTAGAATTTAAACAAAATATAACTTTTGTCTATTGACAATTGTATTTCAAATCAAAAGTTATTCGTCACAGGTGTAGACTTTACTGTGGAATGCTTCCTTACGAACCCTTTCCTAACAGCAGAGTTAAAAAGTAAGGAAAATGAGCAAAGAAACAAAAAAGTACCGTTACCAAGTCTGAGGTTACATGCACACAATAATATTATTGTGGATAGTCAGATTAATATAATAGTTTGATTAAAACGTTGACATGCTTTGCAAGAATAATGATTTCCCTAACAATTCTGCTTTACATGGACACGTCTGAAATCAGGCTACCTGATGGCACTCTGATAAATGCAGAAAATCGCGACTCAAAATAAACGTTCTACCACAGCGACCATGGTATTTTTGGGAAGCATATTTGATTCTGAGTTCGGACATATACAGTTTGTATGCGAAAACTACTTCTAAGACTCATACATTAAGTTGTTCCGAACTCACTTCACTGGCGCTTAAGAGGGAGGCTCGCTTTGCTGGTTCTAGCACATGGTGCACATGGTGCAGATCAAATATACTGCTGGAATGCCAATTAAGGTGTTTACATGTCCTAATCATTTGAAAGGTTACTCAGAAAACCATGTGTTTTAATCTGGGTATGCTTACTTCGATTTTGACCTCATACCGATTTAAGATAAGCAGATGAAGGTGTTTACATGACTATTGTATAATCTTCTTACTGACATAATCAGTTTAATATTGAATTATTAATATTGAGGTAGTTGAGGTAATATGTACATGTAGTTAGGGGTAAATCAGGATAGATAATAAACAGAGTAGCAGCAGCGTATGTACAGAGTGTAAAGGAGTGTGAATGTGTGTGTGGCGTCAATATGCATGTGTGTGTTTTGTGTACGGAGTGTGTGTGTGTGTGTTGGAGTGTCAGTGTAGTATGTGTGAGTGTGTGGGTAGAGTCCAGTGTGTGTGCCTAGCCGGTGCAAGAGAGTCAGTGCAATAACAAAAAAAGGGGGTCAATGCAAATAGTCCGGGTAGCCATTTGATTAACTGTTCAGCAGTCTTATGGCTTGGGGGTAGAAGCTGTTCAGGAGCCTTTTGGTGCCAAAATTGGTACTCAGGTACCGCTGGGCGTGAGGTAGCAGAGATGACTAGGGTGGCTGGAGTCTTTCACAATTTTTAGTGCCTTCCTCTGACACCGCCTGGTATAGAGGTCCTGGATGGCAGGAAGCTTGGCCCCAGTGATGTACTGGGCCGTACGCACTACCCTCTGTAGCGCCTTGCGGTTGGAGGCTGAGCAATTTCCATACCAGGTGGTGATGCAGCCAGTCAAGATGCTCTCAATGGTGCAGCTGTAGAATGTTTTAAGGATCGGAGGGCCCATGCCAAATCTTTTCAGCCTCCTGAGGGGGAAGAGGCGTTTTTGTGCCCTCGTCACGACTGTGTTTTTGTGTTTGGACAATGATAGTTCTTTAGTGATGTGAACACCGAGGAACTTGAAGCTCTTGACCCGCTCCACTACAGACCCGTCGAGGTGAATGGGTGCGTGCTCGGCCCTCCGTTTCCTGTCAGCGCCTTTTGTCTAGTTGACGTTGAGGGTGAGGTTGTTGTCCTGGCAACACACTGTGTCCTTGCAAACTTAATGATGACTCACCTAGCTGTATAGGGACATAAGCAAACAAGAAAATGCTCATCCAGAGGTGGCACACCTAGTGGCCAGTGATTTTAATGCAGGAAAAATGAAATCAGTTTTACCTCATTTCTACCAGCATGCCACCTGTGTAAAACTCTAAATAACCTTTACTCCACACACAGAGACGCATACAAAGCTCTACCTCGCCCTCCATTTGGCAAGTCATCCTCCTGATTTCTGCTTATAGCAAAAACTCGAACTGGAAGTACCAGTGATCCGATAAAGCGGATGCTAAGCTACAGGACTGTTTTGCTAGCACAGACTGGAATATGTTCCGGGATTCATCCGATGGCATTGAGGAGTGAACCAGTCCACTGCTCTTTATTATTTTAATTGAGTGTTACCAGTGTGAAATTATATCACAGTGAGTGATTGTATACATTGACATAGACTCTTGTTTTGGTGTGTTGACGATCAAGACTCTCAACACTATACCACTGCTCCTAGTGGATGGACATTGTTCAACATTCTATAATTCTTAAACTTCATATGAATGGATGGAATTAAACCAAACAATTGTAAACTACTTCCACTGAAAATGATAGAAAAACACATTCACTTGAAGAACAGTGCAGATACAAAGTTTGGTAACAGAATGATGGTTGGTGCTGTTTGTGCCGTCATCGTTACCAAACTTTGTAGAATTTTCAGTGTAAATTGTTAAAAGTAGTCCTTGTGCATAGAGTTGTATGGTTTGTTTAACTTTTCATTCATTAGGTTTTAGTAGATTTTAAAGTGACAACTCTGAGTCTCAGCATCACTCTGTTACCTTGGATACCTTTTTGTTGTCTTTTCTGGATTTATACCACGATCTAGGTTTGTGAAAATCACCCTGAACTCTTTGGGTCTCCTCTTTTAGATCCACCTCTAGCCTACCATGTCAGAACCAGGTTCTGGCTGTGGTGTTCCAGCCCAGAGGAGCTCACAGCGGGGTCCAGAGATGGTCTCAGTGAAGCTGGAGGACTGCAGTCAAACAGTGGAACTCAATGTGATTGTCAAAGAGGAGGAGGAGGAGAGAGAAATCGATGAGGAGGAAGAGGGAAAGGAGGACAGGGACTCAGGTAAATTCAGGCTAACATCCTCTTTGGTTCAGAGAGGTAAACAACCCAAAATAACTATTAATTTTCTGGTTCATTAAGAAATGTTAACTTAGATATGTTTTTGGTTGTTGAGTCAATTAGTCAAGCTTACCTTTCTAAACAAGACAAAGTTATTTCTGAATATTTAGGGTAGTTAGCTGGCTAACTCATTGATTCTGCATTGTAGTTTACCCCTCAGGCTTCTGTATGTGTAAGAGGGAAGGAGAGTGACAAGACAAAAATGGCTACCGACCATTGCGCAATGCATTGTAATTTGACAATGGCATTATCTATGTGTGATGCAATGCAACAAGCCCCTTGCAAAGTCTTTCTTTTAATACATTTACATTTAAGTCATTTAGCAGACGCTCTTATCCAGAGCGACTTACAAATTGGATGAACAGTGTCTGATACTCTGTTAATCCAAATTAATGTTGAATCCTGCATTGTTAAGCGTAAACCCTTTTGTTTCTCTCAGTCTGTTTCTCACTCTGTATCTGTTCATATTATTACAGGAGAGAGCCCAAACCCAGACTCAGACAACAAGCCCAGTTCCACAGCATCAAGACTATCTGGCCGTGGGAGTTACCCCTGCCCCCAATGTGAGAAGAATTTCAGTTCCTCAACTAATCTAAAGAATCATCAAAGAGTACACACTAGAGAGAAACCTTTCCGCTGCTCCATATGTGGGAAGAGTTTCAGTGAGAAAGTAAACCTTAAGAGACATAAGAGAGTACATACAGGTGAAAAACCTTACCACTGCTCTCTTTGTGGAAAGATTTTCAGTCGAGCAGGAGACCTGAAGACTCATCAGAGATCCCACAGTGGAAAGAAGCCTGCCTGTACTTTCAATGTGATTGTCAAAGAGGAGGAGGATGAGAAGGAAATTGCTGAGGTAAAGAGAGAAGTTGAGGAAGAGAAGGAAAAGAGAGAAGTTAAGGAAGAGGAGGAAACTAGTGATGTAGTTGACCAAGGTACATCAAGACGACCTGGTCGTGGGAGTTACCCCTGTCCTAAATGTGGAAAGAGTTTCAGTTCCTCAAAGAATCTAAAGATTCATCAAAGAGTACACGCTGGAGAGAGAACATTCCACTGTGCCACATGTGGGAAGGGTTTCAGTGAAAAATTCAACCTCACAAGGCATGAGAAGGTACATAGTGGAGAGAAGCCTTACCACTGCACCCAATGTGGGAAGAGCTTCAATCGTTCTGGAAGTCTTAAGGAACATCAAAGAGTACATACTGGGGAGAAGCCTTATCACTGCTCTCTTTGTGGGAAGAGTTTCAGTCAGCCAGGAAACCTTAAGAAACATCAGAGAATACATACAGGGGAGAAGCCCTACCACTGCTCTCTGTGCGGAATTAATTTTTGTTTTGCAGGGAACCTAAAGACTCATCAGAGATCCCACAGTGGAGAGAAGCCTTACCACTGCTCTCAGTGTG